>NC_052357.1:35094041-35104713 GCF_009727055.1 Benincasa hispida
ACTAATCATGTTTGTTATTCCTTTCAGGGGATTAGATCATGGCGGCAGCAGGTTGGAGAGATGACGATATGAGTAGGTACCGGACATGTCATCTCAGCTGTGGTAGTGGGAGGGCTCCAGTTGACTTTATAGAAGATATTTATCATTTTGAATGATGTTTATGTAGTTCTCAAGTTAAAGCAGAACTTAATTTCTGTAAAGTGTCTGATTCAGTGTAAATATACTATAAATTTTGATTTGAATAAAGTGTTTATTCATAAAGATGGAGTTGAAATCTGTTCAGTAAATCTAGAAAACAACTTGTATGTACTAAGCCCGTTGGCAACGAGTTCCCTCCATAACATAGAGATGTCTAAAACTGTCGTAACTCAAAATAAACGACAAAAAGTATCTCCTAAAGAAAATGTCCAACTTTGGCACCTTCGATTAGGACACATCAATCTCAATAGGATTGAGAGATTGGTGAAGAATGAACTTCTAAGCGAGTTAGAGGAAAATTCTTCGTCAGTGTGCGAATCTTACCTTGAAGGCAAGATGACTAAAAGACCTTTTACTAGAAAAGATTATCGAGCCAAAGAGCCTCTAGAGTTAATGCATTCTGACCTTTGTGGTCCGATAAATTTGCAAGTCAGTGGAGGCTATGAGTATTTCATCACTTTTATTGATGATTACTCTCGATATAGGTATGTTTATTTGATGCAACTAGTGGTTTGGAAAATAGAGGTAAATAAATATGCGTTTCTCGTGCGTTCTCCATGTGTCGCAGGTTATGCGTTGGACTAAGGAATATGCAATATGCGTTGGATGGCCATGCGTACCTGCCACAAGTTTTCTTTCTCTCTTGCCAAGTATAATGAGATTGCAAGTTTCTCGGGTGATCTGAGGTCGAACTCAGGGTCTTGTAGCTAAATTTTATGAAGTAAAGTGTTTGCGGCGAAGAATAAAAGAATTTGAAAGTTATAGGCTATGCACTACTCCTACTCCTAACTAACAGATTAAGCAGTGGAAGTACGACTGTGAGAGATAGAGACACGGCACCGTTAACATGTAATAAAATGCTCAAAAAAATAGATAAAATGGTGGGGATGACTTCATCGCAAAACTAAGCTTGATCGCAAGGGTAACCCCAGCCCTGTCTCTTATACACATCTAGATGTGTATAAGAGACAGAGATAGAGACACGACAACCGTTAACATGTAATAAAATGCTCAAAAAAATAGATAAAATGGTGGGGATGACTTCATCGCAAAACTAAGCTTGATCGCAAGGGTAACCCCAGCCAGCACAAGCTATGTGATTATGCTATACACACTTGACGAAGACGCATGCGATGTATATGTGATAGTGTCGAGAGGCCTTATTTCTAAGTCTCTATTCCTGCTCACTGCTCTCACACCTAAAAAAGATGACTGCATACCACCATATCCTACTTCTGGACGCATGCAATGTGACCGCATACTTTCATATCCTATCTATAGGGTGCAGGCGTTGTGTAATAGAAAATAGAGCTTATTCCTAAGTCTCCATTCTTGCTTATGCGATCCAGCCTAGATTTGGTTTTTAGACTACTCTCCCAAGTATGCCTAAATGATGAATGATGAGCTCATAAGACAAGGTAATCACATAAAGCATGGTTGACATAAGATTATTCCTATCTCTAGGAACACTACTTACTTTGATTAATGCGTTCAACTATTTACCCTCTCGGGCAGTTGCTCACTGCTAATTCTACTCATAGACAAATATTGTGTTCGCTTATAGACAAGCGTTGCTACATCTTCACACTAAGCAAATAGAATTTTCTCACAATACTCGTGCAACGCACACCTCTTTGCTATATGTTCATATGTCTATGTCGCATGATTAAGTATGCGATACTCTAGCAGTCTTACTTAATGGTGCAATGAAAGTAAAGGATGCTAAGTAAATGAAGATGGAGATGGAATCGAAGGAAAATATAGAAATGCATTGATCACAAAATGTATTAATCTCTTAAGCCACAATGTAATACAATGCAAAGATAGAAGAGATATAGAGCGCCAGATGGAGGCAATATCTTGCTTCCATCAGATGTATGTCAAGGCTGCCAGTGGTGCCATGGATGGGCGATAGAGTAATATCTCTCGAGATCTAACTCCGGCGAAGGCTCCGATTGTCACTTGGAATGGTTGAAGGGATGAAGAACTCCCAAGAATATCTCCTCACGCTTTTATCTGGATCACAAGGATTTTCCCTAAGGCAGAAAACCCCGAATGCCTTCAGACAGGGAACCTTGGAAGATCTAAAGTTAGGCTCTAAGGCTTCTATTTATAGACCTTAATTTCCAATAGCATTAATGGTCCTTCTCTAAAATTCTGCAGCTAACGGCGTGATGGACCTGCTCTGAATCTCTGCTACTAACGGCGTGGTAGGTGAAATGTGAACATCAACTTTTGATACTCTTGAGGTATNCATCTGAAAGCTAAAAGAGTCTAGTTTTCATGGTGGGGCTGCCGGAGAAGAAGCTCCAAGGAATCAGGCTAAAGAATGAAGAAAAGACAAAAGGGTCGAGCTGTCGGGTAAGTTGGGCCAGTCTTGATGTTTTGATGTTTCCGACTAAACCATGAGAAGTTATGAGCTAAGATTTTAAGGGTTCAAAAGAGGATCCCAAGAAGACCAAGGAACGTCTAGAGAGAAAAGTTCCTAAACAACCAAGGTGAGTGGTACTTTCCTTTAAGTCTTAAAGTATATCTTTTAGAGTAAATTGTATATGCTTAGGCTATGAATTAGTATCTAGCGTGAGAATGAGATTATGTGATTGGGATGGTCAGGGGGTTAATAAACCTAGTGCCTGAGCCCATAAGCAAAACCTCACGGGATGGTCAGGGGACACGAGAAGTCTAGTTCCTGAGCCTGTGGGAGGATCCTCATATGGGATGGTCAGAGGGCCGACGGGCCTAGCTTCTGAGCCCATGAGCGGAGAGCTATGTGCACATAAGAGATAGAGGGAACATAAAGAGTAAGCATTATAGCTAGTAGCAATTATCTATCTACCGTGTGTGTAGGTAGACAGCATACTCATTCTAATTAATTATCAGTTTAGCTATCTACCGTGCACGTAGATAGAAGTTAAGACCAGACTCGTTTAAGGTGGAGATTTGAATGTAACTTCGTATTCGTGATATGCTTGTTATTTATGAGTTGAAATAGACTCTAGAAGTTTCCTACCACTCATTGAGCTTTGTAAAAACTCATTCTGTTATTTCATGATTTTCTTCCTAGGTAGCGGAAAGGTGAGGAGTTCCAGGATGCTGCTAAGGTCAAGGTCTGCCACATGCCATAGTTATATTTCCGGAGGGTTTACAGTTGTTTTTGTAAACTTTGTAGTTAAGTCTTGGAGTTGTATAAATGTTATATAATTGTAATATAAGATGGGCCTACTTAATCCGTTGTAGTTTGCCTCCTTGACTTAATCAGTTGGTTGTTGAATTTGTTCATTGGTATAAGATTTATTTCCGCAAGAGTAAGTGTCAACCAAAAGGTTAATAACTGCTGCAGTCAAGCCCTTTCCTAGGCTAAGAGGGTGGTCTGTGGTGGGGTGTGACAATGGACCTATAAATTATAAACTCTAATGATACAAAGATTAATTAGTTGAACTCTTTTACTAATTAATCTTTATTTGTTATCTATAGGGCAAATCACTATAGACCCATAATTGCACTCTTATGCACTAAAGGACAAGTTGCGTCCAAGGTTATTTGATCCTTTACGAGTTGGTCTTAATTATAATTGGATCAAAAGTTCATTTTGGATCAAAAGTTCATTTTACCCTTGTAATTACCTCTATCTCCTTAAGTAGCATTGATACTCTAATGAACAATTTGTTTATGGTTCAACCATAAACCAAGTCCTTCTCGGACTAGTGAGATGGTGGGGTCTATAGGGAACTACTCATCCACTTTTCATATATGGGAATGAGTGAATCACATCTTGTAAGATTACATTCCCACCTCTTTACTTGGTCAAGTTCTCAAAATGGTAGACATAGTATGGCCACTTGGGTCACTCTAATCCATGCAAATCAAAGGATGAGCCCTCACACGCAAGAGTTCATCACTTATCAAGAATTAAGAATGAGTCACATATGATCATCCTATGAAATATTAATATCTTCATTTAATGGATTTACAAAGAGAGATTATATTTCGCGGTCCAGTCTTATAAAAACTCTTTGTATATATAGGATACCCTCATTTAAATGTCTGTATGAACAATGATTTGGATCATATAGTTTCTAACACTTGTAAAGTGGGTTGTATCCATAGTCTCACCAAGATAAAGGTACACAATCTTATCCATGTACTATAGAACATTTGGGTTATTACTTGAACATGACCGACATGTATGTAATCACATACTATTAAGATTACATATAATAACGTTCAATTTTTACAATATTGGATTTTTTTATGCAAAATAAAATAACAACTTTTTTTTATTAAATATTGAATAAATAGTTTATTACATAATTACAAGCTTTAGGACATAAAATCCGACAATCTCCCACTTACACTAAAGCCAATGGTTTTACAAATAATGGATCCAAACCAATGTCCAATAAAAAACAAAATCAATGGATTTATTTTTATTTGATTTGGTTTGTTGTCGGTTTGGTTCTTGATTTTTGGTATTTTCTTTTTTCTTACAATTTTTATTTTTTATTTCTACTTTTGTTTTAAATTGATTCTTCTTTTACTAATTTTAAACTAAAATTGGGTCTATTTCTTTTTTTATATAAATTGAAATTTGATTCTTTTTTCTTGGCACCTTTTTTAAATGAAAAACATACAAACACCATAATAATTGATCTTTTTTCTAAACAACAAATATATATGCACCATAATAATTAAAATATTAAGAGATACCTAATGTTAGAGTTTATTTTAAGAGTATATGTTGGGTTGTATGTCCTAAAACTCACAGTTTGTAAAGTTGCATATATTCTATTATCAATAAAGATGTTATTTAACATTTTTCTCAATAAAATTGGTATTGAATCTATTAATTGCATTCATAAAGTCTAAATCCAATAAACTAAGATTCATGACTATTATATGACTATATGAACTTTATGTAGAGACATAAAAATGGATTAAGTTCGAGTAAGTAGCCAAAATGGTCTATAGTATATGATTAAAGTTAGGTACCTTATTTTGGTAACACTATTGGATGTGGCCTACTCTGTAGCTGTTACAAGTTGTTGTAAAGATACTACAAACGAAGTGATCCAGATTCATTCATGTATTGACATGAGGAGTGGAGGTGTCCTATGCAATGAGTTTGCATAAGATCGGACTAAGAAATAAGTCACCATTACTTTATAACATTGTTTACTGTTTAAGACTAACTATTTCGCTTAGATGACCTAGGTAACTCGATCTTAATCCTGAGCTAGCTATGAACTCCTGTTTATTCGAGATTATCCCTAGATTTGCATGGGTGAGGGTTGGCTCAACAGCGCCTACTCAATAAGTCTCCCATTTCAAGGATAAGACTGGGTAGATAGCTGGGGACATAGGGTGCAAGATGGAATTCACGCCTACTCGATTTAGGGATAGGAGAAAGGTTGTTCTCTTAAGTACTGTATCCAGGTCTTGAATAAGGGACCCCACCCTCTCACTGGCCCGAGANTAGACCTTAATTTCCAATAGCATTAATGGTCCTTCTCTAAAATTCTGCAGCTAACGGCGTGATGGACCTGCTCTGAATCTCTGCTACTAACGGCGCGAATGACATGGTAGGTGAAATGTCAACATCACCTTGGTTTCCGGAGTATCACCGCATTCCACCACCTTTGTGGTCATCCCTTTATTATGGTTATACTCTGTAGCCGCAACCTCTATGCGATGGGCGCATGCAGTTAATGGCCGCAACATCCATGCGTCGAGCGTATGCGACGCCTCTGTGATGGCGAGATTCACCGCATGTGATTGATTCCTGTGTTTGCTACAAAAATAAACTATTGAACGCATAATAACGTATAAAAGTGGGTTAGCCGAGATTCTTAATGTCGATTGACGTAAGCTCGTTTTCTCATGAATTCTTAGTATAATCGCCACATATTTTACTTAACAGCTCTCATAATTCTAAATAAAAGGCTTATAATGACATGCATTTGTGCCCGTCATCAGCAATAGAAGTCTGAATCCTTTGAAAAGTTTAGAGAGTTTAAGGCTGAAGTTGAAAACGTATTGGATAAACGGATTAAAACACTTTGATCAGATCGGGGTGGAGAGTTTTTGGATTCTAAGTTCTAGAACTATATGATAGAACATAGAATCGTTTCTCAACTCTCAGTGCCCGGTACACCTCAGCAGAATGGTGTAGCAAAGAGGAGAAACAAAACCTTATTGGACATAGTTCGGTCAATAATGAGTTATGCTTCCTTATCGGACTCGTTTTGGGGTTTTACAGTGGAAATTGCAGTGTTTATCTTCAATTGTGTTACTTCCAAGAGTGTTGTAAGAACACCTTTGGGGTTCTAGAACGGGCATAAAGCAAGTTTGCGTCACTTCCGCATATGAGGTTGCCCAACATATGTGCTTAAGGCTAATCCAAAGAAACTGAAACTATGTTCAAGGTTGTGCCTCTTTGTAGGCTACCCCAAAGGTATATGAGGGGGTTACTTTTATGATCCTAAGGAAAACAAAGTGTTTGTGTCAACGAACGCTACCTTCTTGGAGGAGGATCATATTTGGGAGCATAGTTCACGTAGTAAGATCGTGTTGCGTGAACTTTCCAACGAAACTACTGAAACTTCAACAAGAGTTGCTGAAAGGCCTGCTTCATCAGCAAGAGTTGTTGATGATAGTTCATCCGATAGGTCAGTTCCACCTCAAGAGTTCAGGGAACCTCAACGTAGTGGGAGGGTTGCAAACTCACCTATTCGCTATATGGGTTTCACTGAAATCATAGCTATGGTAGCTGATAGAGAGGTTGAGGATTCGTTGTCTTATCAGAAGGCAATAAAGGACGTTGATCGAGATGAATGGATCAAAGTCATGGATCTCGAGATGAAGTCGATGTAATTCAACTCAGTATGGGATCTTGTAGATCAACCTGATAGGGTAAAACCTATAGGTTGCAAATGGATCTACAAGAGGAACCGGGGTGATTTGGGAAGGTGTAAACCTTCAAGGCTAGACTTGTGGCAAAGGATTATACCCAGGTGGAGGGAGTCGACTATGAGGAGACTTTCTNCGATTTAGGGATAGGAGAAAGGTTGTTCTCTTAAGTACTGTATCCAGGTCTTGAATAAGGGACCCCACCCTCTCACTGGCCCGAGAGGGATTCAATTTAGTGATTAGATCATAAACCAATTGTTCATTAGAGGATCCGTTGGAACTTAAGGAACAAGACGTAATATCGGGGGTAAAACAACATATTGACCCAGTCGTTCTTACGAACAATCTGTGAAGGGTCAACTTACTGGTTATGGTTAAATCATATCGACACAAATATATCTACCGTGGGAAGAGTGCAACTATCGAGCTATAGTGGTGTGACTTGATAGTTAACGAATACTGATTAATTTCGTCTGAAGAGTTTTAGCCAATTAATCTTAAATCGTTAGAGCTTATAATCTATAAGTTCATAAGGTCCCTCTACTGGCTTATAAAACATGAACACATTGAATTATTAAATGAGTGAATTTAGAATGATATTAATTTGAATTGTTCAAACTGAGTTTCAATTTGAATATGTTCAAATTGAAATTAGGGTTTGAATTTGAACAAGTTCAAATTTGAATTAAGGTTTGTATAATTATATATGATTAATTCATGTTTAATTTATTGAAATTAAACGAAATTGGAGAGTCTATAATATTTAAATGTTGATTTAAATATGAATTACATGAATAGAATTCACGTTTAAAATTAGGTGTGTGATTAATTTAATATTTGATATTAAATTAATTAATTAGTTAATTATGTTTAATTAATTAAAATTCAAATTAATTTCCAATTTTAATTTAATTTAAGAAATTGGATTTTGATATTTTAGATTTGATTAATTATGAGTTAATTAAATCATTTTTTTTATTAATTTTTAAATTAATTGAATTTTGAAATGAAAAATTGGAAAAATTGGATTAAGTGGGTTTTGCCCACAAACACCTCAAGTAGGAGGTATTCTTCCTACAAGAATACACAAATCCCACCTTTAGTTGAAGTAGGTGTTGGCCATTTGATGGCTGAGAAGTGCTTGCATGCTGAAGAAATATAAAACTCTCTCAATTTGCTAAATAGAAAGAGCTAAGAAGAGATTCAACTGGAAAAATTAGTTTTCTGCTACTTCATCTTCTTCTTCACAAACTCTCTCAATTTTCTTCATCAAATTCACTCAAATTCGAGTTCCACCACTCAAATTTAAGGTTGAGAATAGTAGAGAATATCTCTTGATGGTTCACTGTCGATTTGGAGTTGAATTGGAGTGAAGAGCAGCTTGGAATTAGAAGATTTCATTAAAGATAAGTTCAACTTGAAACCCACTTTAGTTTTTCCTAAAATAGCATGTTTTAGAACTCAAACTAAATGCAATTAGAGTGCTTATTGATTTGGTTTACTTCTGTTGCATGCTTGTGTATTCCATCAGTATATATATACCCTCAGTTTCATTTTGTTTTGATTGGTTTTTCAAACAAAAAACTGATCCGAACCAATACTTTTTGGTTTTCTCCAAATCAATATGTCCAATTAATTTTGTACAAAAAATCAAACTAAGTCATTTGATCGGTTTGGATTGGTTTGGATTTTCGGTCTTTTGTTGCACTCTTAGATTGTATAATAAACTAGGACATATATTATATTCAATTACAAAATTGTCCTTCAACTCTTCCTTTTTTCTTTCTTATTGGATCTTTTCTTTTTTGCTGTAAATTTTCTGGAAAATTGGGTTGAAGAAAACTCCAAGAAAGGTTGAATTGGTCTATTCTTGTTTTCAACGGCAAGACCCTCAGACAACGAGCAAGACAGCAGCAAATGGTTAGATCACGACAGTTGAGCAAAGAAAGGAACCTACAAAACAGAAGCTTGTTATAGGCTGGGTCGCGGAGCTCGCTCTCTTTAAGACATTTCGCGACTCTGCCCAAGTGTGCAAGCAGGTTAGGAATACTGCCACGTCGCCTCCAAGATAAAACAACCCAAAAAGAAAATCCGATCGAAAATACATCGTTGCCAACCAGAACACACACCCTTCTGACTGAATCCTCGAAAAACGAAAGTCGGAAGAGAAAGTAAGCAGAGGAGAGCGATGGAAGGAAGTGTAAGAAATTGTGAATGGGTGTTTTTAAACTACTGAAGGTCATGCCTTTTATAGGCCTTCAGAGTTGAACTGTCGCGTGAGAGAGAAGCGAGCAGCCTCTGGACGTACGAAGGCGGGTCGGAAAAAGCGTCTTGAAGACACGCGCGGGGAAGACCACGCGACCATCCTGTTTTTTATTTTTTTAAAAATAATAACAATATTTTTATTAAAGAAAAATAATCACACATGCGCACCATTTGCAGAAAGATAACAATCCTTGATGCTAAAGTGGGTCAAAGACCTCATGTGTGTGTGTGTATATATATATATATATATATATATATGATAAAAATAATCACACCTACATATCATTCAAAGCCTATTTGTATGATAAAGTGGGTCCAAAGACCTCATATATATATTATATCCATACTATGAAAACACAAAAAAAAAAAAAAAAAAAAAAAACATTCCAAATACCTCTTTTTGGTGTCTCATTTATTTTCTCTCCTCCCTTTTCTCCTCTCTTTCAAAAACCTTCCCACTCTCTTGATTCCTTCTGTCTGTTTTTTTTTCTTTTTTAGTTTTGTCTCTTCTTCCTTTTTTTTCACCTTCATATTTGTTTTCTTTTATTTTCTATTTGTATGTTTCATCTTCTTTTTCTTCTCAGTTTATGCTCTCTTTTTACTAATTAAGCTTTCTTTTTTTTATTAGATTATTCAATTTTTACTAGGCTCAAATACTCAAGATCAACACTGAAATGATGAAAAAAAGTCTAAGAAAGATTCTGTCAAATCCTCAATGTTGGATACTCGATGCTCGATATGTTTCTACTCGATGCTCGATGCGAATTTCCTTCTTTGCCTAACGAGTTTCTATTGAATCCTCGATGGAACTCGATGAGAACTGAATGAGTCTTGATCTTTACTCGATGCGACTCAAAGGTGAAGACGACTGACTCGAAGCAACTCGATAGCGAAGATCAATACACGATTCAACTCGATACTATGTATTTGATATGATTTGAAACGAGATTGTATGGTACGCGATTTGTAGAAAGATAACAATGAAGAAGAACACATAAGTTTACGTGGTTCAGCAAAATTGTCTACGTCCACAGGAAGATGCAAGTTCTTTTACATAGAAGATTGCGTACAACACTTGTTTGTTTACAGAAAATTAGGAAATGATGAATGCACTCTCTAACTCTCCGTTTTTGTTTTTATGATCAGAGGTATTTATATTGTATACCATCTGACCGATACAATCATGAAGTTAGTTATAAACAAAAAATAAGATGAGGTATTTGAGTCACAATTTCTTCATTCTTCTTCTTCAATCTTCTTGTTGGGTGTCGTCATATATGTCATCGCAGATGTGATTATGATT
>NC_052357.1:35104966-35106133 GCF_009727055.1 Benincasa hispida
AAAACTCTATTCGAATTCATGGATAGAGAGGCTGCTTGAGAGAGAGAAAGAGATAGAGAAAATTCAGACGTTTTAGTTTTTTCATTGTTTAATATTCTTCATCTGCTGAAGATAAGATAATGATAGACTAAATTAAAAACTACAATATTTCTACGATAAGTTTCAAAATTACTATATATTTATAATCAATTTTAAAAATTACAATATTATTTTTAAGAAAATCCATATCTATTTGTGAAAGTATATGAAGCACGCATTCGAGGTTGCTTTTGAGAGAGGAAGAACTATTTTTTTTACATTTGGTAAAACAGATTTGAATAAATCTATTAAAATCACTTCTAAAAAAACACGTGAATTTCATGTCTATTAGTTTTTAGATTATCTTAAAATTAGGTAGAGTTTTTAATGAATATTTAGATTTTCAATTTTAATTTAAAAATAAGATTTATTTTATATATCTATCTATTTCTAACCTCCCTCTTTGTTAATATGTTATTCTCTATCTCTTAGTTTAATCATTTAATTTGATATATTTAACTAATTTATTTAAATAGAATATATAAAATTTAATTAATAATGCTATATTGAATTAGCATATTTAATTTTCAGCTCAATTATAATACACTAGTAATAATTTATTGATTAAAATATATATTTATTGACTTTGTTTCGTAAGAATCACCCTAATTTGTTCAATTAATTTGCTTTATGATATTATTAATAATTATCATAATGGATCACTCAAGGGAAATTATTCTGTCATTACAAATAATTAATTATACATACCAAAAACATAATAATTATTTATATTTTTAATTAGACTAATTAATTATATTATACATCTATTAAAAAAAAGTTATATTACTTTTTTAGGAAAAACATTATATTATATTTCAGTACATTATTTATATTGTATAATTAATTGAATGTTTTATAAAATCAATAAAATTAGATGTATTTATTGAAATATTAATTCATTAATTAATATATAATATCGATATAAAATTTGTATGAGTTAATCTCATCAAATATAGTTTATTGGAATATTGTTTACTTTAAAGTCTCAAATTATTTCTAGAATGATATTTTATATAAAAAAATATGAAAAAATAGTTAGACGATCATAAGAAGAAAAGTTAGATGAATATTCACCATAACGATATTTTT
>NC_052357.1:35106363-35128400 GCF_009727055.1 Benincasa hispida
AGAGAACTTTTTGTGGGGTTGTAAATAAATTAAATTTGGTGATTTTTAGTGTTGGAATGTGAAAAATAATTTTTTGTCAATTATTTTTTGATAAAATAATTTTTTGTGAATAAATTTTTGAGGTGGAGAATTTTTTTGAATTAATTTGGTAGGTTGGTGGTTGAAATTGAAAGTGAGAATTTAATAAGGGGCATAAGAGTAATTGTATAACTAATATTTTCTATGCTTACATCATTTCCGTGGTAAAAAAAACTTGTTTTTCAAAAATATGTCAAAAATACAAAATCATATTTCAAATAGGTCATTTTTGTTAATTTTTTTTTTTAAAAAAAGGAGAAACTCTTTTCTTTCTTTTTAATTATTTTAACGTGTGAATTCTGAAAAAGTAAGGGAAACTTTTTTAGGTTATTTTTAAAATTTAATGTGTGAATGGGAATTTTTTTAATTTAATGTTTGAACGAAAAAAAGAAATTCATTTAATAATTTAAATGTGAAATTACATAATATATTCTTATAACTATCAATTAAAATTATCAAAAGGAAAATCAAAAGTTTCTCCTCTATTATCTGAAACTCAGAGCTGCTTTCGGATAAAATAAAACAAACTCAATTAGAGAATAGATGATAAAATATGTTTTTTTTTAATTTATAAATTCTATTATATGATAACGTGTGCATGCCAAAAAAAAAGATTTTTTTTTCGTAATTTAACCTGTGAATGCCAAAAGAAATAGGAGGAATCTTTTTTTATTTTTTTTAATTTAATTATGGAAAATTAAGATATCTCTATAATCATCAATTAAAAGAGACCTATAATCATCAATTAAAAGAGACAAAAGAGTAAATCAAAAATTAATAAAAAGAAGATGAGATGGGATAGGAAATGAAAAGTTGAGGGTTTAATTTAGCCAATTTACATTATATAACCCTATGTTTATTAACTAAATCGGGTAAAAGGGAAAATCAAATGTTTCTCCCATATTTTTATAATAGCATAGATATGCACAAAAATAGGTGAGAATTTTTTTACTTAGTGATTTCAATATGAAATTCCATAGATAACTCTATGATCATAACTATAAGGGACAACGAGAAAATCAAGTATTTTCCCATAGCTTATAGCCCCTTTTAGATGGTATAAATTATCATTAGGAGCGAAAATCAAATGTTTCTCTCTTATAGCTCCTTTCAATTAGTATAGATACCTAAAAAATAGGTGAGAATTTTTTTATTTAATGATTTTAATTAAAATTAAATATTAAATATTTACCTTCCATAGTCCCTATCAGATAGTATAGATTTTAATTACATATTGTAGACGTGAAATTAATGACCACCCGGTCTATATGTTATATCATCTAATTAAAAATATTTAATGCCTTTAAATGCTTCCAACAATAACATAGTAGACTTTTCAAAAAGCTAGCATTTCAAAAAGAAAGAAGAAAGTGCCAAAAGAAAGAAGGAAAAAAAACATGTGAGATAGAATGGTATGTTCTAGAAAGATATGGACAAATTCAAATAACGTAGGTTAAAAAATGAAATAATATAGGCCCTGTTTGGTAATTTTTTTTTTTTTTTTTTTAATTTAGTCTATATTTTCCACATTTTTTAACATGTATAATGATTGAGTTCTTAGCTAAATTTCAAAAACAAAAACAACTTTTTGAAAGTATTTGCTAAAAGTAGTGTTCATCAACTTAATTTTCAAAAACAAAAACAAAAAAACAAAATGGTTAATTGAAGCCATAGCAATTGGATCCAAGATCAACTGAGCTTTTATTTTATTTATTTCTTTTAACAATAGGTAGGATGAAGATTTTCTAAAATATTTAAAAATGGTTTATTAAATGATAAAAATACCACTAACAAAATATCCAATTGAAATATTGAAGGGACAATTGCAAATATAGAAATTAGACCTAAAGTATTAGTAGATATAACATAATGTTAAAAAAATTGCAAATATGACCAAATTTAAATAGTTTATCGGTGATAGACCATATTATTGGTAGGAATCTATACTAGTAAGAGTCTATCAACGATAGAAATCTATCGTTGATAGACATGTCTATATTTGCATTTTTTAAAAAAATGATGTTATATACTTGGTTATTATTCTTAAAAATGCTACCAATTCTAATTACCCAATATTAAAATTATGTAGAATCATATCAAATTTGAAATTCAAAACAAAACAAACGAATCTCCTGAATTGATAGCCATTTATTTTAAATTCATATAACATTCAAAACACCGATAAAATTAGTGTATATGGTAAATTTGAAAGATCTAAAAAGACATAATTTGAGATTAACTAACAAAAATAAAAATTGACCCTGGACTTGGTCATCACAGAACATAAAATGTGTGTCCCAAGAGAAGTATATACATATAATGAAAGGATATTCATGCATTTGAGATGTAATAAATGTCATCTATTTGAATAATTAAGACTTAATTTGGAATTCGACGTCATATAATTAACCATGTAAACATGCTTTTATTCGTAAATATCCCATCATATTCATTAGGCCAACATCCAAATCTGAATACACACTCCCTCACCCTACAAAGGGGTGTTTGTATTTTGATTTGTTGGGTAAAAATTTAATTTTAAAAAATAAGAGGGAACCAATCTTCAGTTTTGAGTTTGGGCTCCAAAGGGTACCCATATTTTGGAGGGAGTGAGGAGATAGACTAATGTGGGTTCAGTGGACGTCCCACAATTCATTCACTCCCATTCAAATGTTCTAAGGTTTTTTGTGTATTGACTTATGTTGAGTTGACTTTTTAATCCAATTCAGTGTTGGGCCTACACCCACTTCAGAAGTCGATGTTTAATAACTCAACTTCACTAATTTCAACTGTGTTCACTATTGGATTTTTCACATATCGAGGAACTCTATTTTTTTTCTCTTACTTTCTCCCTCCCTCTCATGTTTCCAATGACTCCACCTGCTGACCACTGTAAATGACCAACTTTGACAACAATCATCTCTGACGATGACCTCTAGTGGCAAACTCCAGCAACCACCTCCAATGCCCAACTCTGACAACAACGACCATCAGCAATTACTATCGCCTTACTTTAGCAACATATTTCAATAGTCATCTCCATCAACGATCACCTCCGGCGACTAGCTCTAGCGAAGACCACCTTCTTGCAAATTATCTCCGCAACGCCTCCAACATTCAACTCCACACGACTACTACCTCCAACGGCAAACTTCAATGATCATCTCCGGTAACCAACTTCGACCATCAACTTTATCAATCATCTCTGCAACGACTAACTCTAATGACCAACTCAACCAATTAAAATACTAAAAAACTTGCAAAATTGACTAGTGAATGTGTTTTTAAATACAATATTAAAAATATAACTCATCATGTTAATAGCCTTATATAGTAACTTAACATTAGCAGAAAAACTTTGAGTATATAGCCAAATCAAATAAAATTGTGTATAGAACACTTTTGAAAAAACATAACCAAACACATATGTATTTTTAGTTTGTGCATATTACAATCATACACTCCACTAATATGGAAGTATATGTTGTACTTTTGTTCTATATATGAAATAAGAGTATTTTTTATACCTCAATTACAATGATGACATGTAAGAAATCGTAAAATATATGTGAAGGTTGTATGTTGACATCTCAATTGAATGAAAAAAAATGGAAAAATATTTGCACAATTGAAGAGTTAAACAAAAAAAATAAGCAAATAAAATAACCATCGAAAAATCATACTTTTTTATATTACAAAAAAAAATGTTTAGATACCTTAATAAAATAACTCAAATCTACACTTCAAATACAAATTTTCTAACTCTAACGTAAATAACTCTACACCCTAGACTTCCTAACTCAATTGACATAGTAACTTTAGACTTCAAAACTCGACTCAATGTTTCAAATAGCCCTTAGCGTAAATATTATTCTAACTAAAACTAACTAAAAATCTTCATTAGACTAAATCTATGTATGCATTCTACAAAAGATTAAAATATGGATGTCGACATTTCAATTTTATAGACATATCGACAAAATATCGATATCAATGGATATTTCTATAAATCATGAAATTTATAAATTAATTTGACTAATACTTATGTTGTTTTTAATCCTCAAACTAATTTATAGATATTGGACTAAATAGATGACATTTTCTATATTTTGCAAGCATTAATAAAATATGTAGGATTTATCTATGGATATTTAATATCGATATCGAATATTTCGATTTACAGATATATTGATATATTGACAAATATTTTCATACTTGATTCTACACGAAAAGGGTAAAAACTTTTATCATATTTTTCTATACAAATATCTTATATTAAAACTAGTAGATTTTAAAATAAATAAATAAATAAAAAGTTAAAATCTTCGTTCTTAATAACACGATGCATTGTACTAAAGCAACTTAAATCTTCGATAAACTGAGTCATGCAAAACACAGAGAATTAAGTGAGTCATTTATATATATATATATATATTGTTTACCATTTAGGCTATATAAATAGCTTGTACTAAAAATAGTTAAAATCTTTATCGAACCGATTGAACAACATGAAATACATGTGCAATCAGAGGCAACTAAACCTCTCGAACTCATCAATTTACCCAATTTCAACTTCCATCCAATTATTCATCCCTTCGTTTTGAATTCAAGTCCTTGAATTATGCTTCTTTTTGCTTTGATTGATGGATTGTTTTCTCTGTTTTCAATTCTTCCAATTTGCTTCAAAAGCTTGTGAAAATCAGAGGATGGCGAATGTGGAAAATTCCAAAACTCCATTGGATTGCAAAGGCATTTGAGAGATGTAGTACATAAATTAAATAAGCAAACAAAATTAAGAAAATTCCCAAGACTCCATTGGATTTCCAAGTAATTTCATAGAACTATCATTGAATTTTAGAGATTCAAACCCTTTACCAATAACTTTGCAAGTGTACTATTGTTTCCCAAGTATACCATGTCACCTTCCCCTTTGATTCTTTCAATCTTTCCGGTTTTGTATAGATTTGACAGGTACAGTGTATCTAGTTTGTCCCAGACTTTGCACATTGTATCTAGATCGATTACCTGTCTCAATATAGTATCACTCAGATTCAAGATTATAGTTCCGTAGGCTACTTCTTTGATTGTTTGCTTTTCTTCTCCCGTCATTGTAGTGAGAAGTTTGGTGGGATCTTGGATTGCCTCTTTTGTTGTCCTAGCAATGTCTTGATCTTCGCTTTCCAAAGATCAAAATCAAACTTCCTCTCGAACTTTTCGATGTCATATTTGGCTATTGCCATTTGAGGATTCTTGGAATTTCAAGAAGTTGATTCTTTGCCTTTCTTTGAATATTAATGTCTTTGAATTTGTGACATGGCTTGTAATGTAAAACGAGAATTGATAACCTTCTTTACACACAAACACACTTATGTAATATTTGTAGAATGAACTTAATACCAACATTCACGAAGAAAGAAAGGAAGATATAGGAGAAGAGAAAAGAAGATAGAGCACAAGTTTTTATAGTGATTCGCTCTTAATTGACCTACATCCACTGTGAAGAGCAGTTTAAAAATTTTATTTCTTGGAGAAGAAGAACATTTACAAACTAAGTATATCAAACTCTTAGATTCACTCTCTTAATGAACCCTTTTAGTCTATTGAATTTCTCACAATTACAAGGTATTTATAGAAACAGATTTCTTTGACTAACTAGTTGTTTTACTAAATGTTTATTGATTTAATATACCATTTACTGAGTGAATATCTATTGACTAAACTATTTAGAGCGTTCATCCAGAAAAAATGGATTTTTAATTATACATACTTTTACATAGACATAGATCATATGTCATGACATCCTCAATTGTCTATTAATTAACCTAGTTATGTTAGAATCTTTAACCATTATCATAGCTCACCATATGAATATGAGGCCCATATCCATTTCTAGCTACCAAATATTGTTCATTATACAAACATCACATGTGGATCGGTGGATTTCTACAATTGGTGTTGTATGCGCATGTAACCATTTTTTTGGTAAGGGGCTGATCAAAATAGATCGTTGTATCATAGACTTTTTTTTCTTTGAGAACAAGTTATAGCATAGACATTATGTGTAACATACATACATATATCTATCAATTTTCGACCTCGAAATTGAAATATATATACGTCAAAATGAACTTAACTCAACTAATATAGTGTTTGTACTTAGAGATGTCTAAAAAACCGCGAGATCGGGACACCATGGAGACCCGCCCTGAATGTGGTGGGAAATCCCCGTGTATGGGAGAGGGAGTGGGGAATTTTTTTTCATTTATAATTAGCGCCGGGATGGGAATATATTCCCCGTCCTCGACCCAACCCCGACTTTGTATATAAATTATAAATCTTAATATATATTATATATATATATATTATATATTATATATATATTTGTAACTTATAAGATAATTATGGATATTTCATTATTTAAGTTTAAGATTTTATTACTTTAATCTTTAGATGTGTAATATTTAAGATAGGATACTCTAAATGATAATATTTCATTTAAATGAGAAATTCCATTGAAAATGTTTGAAGAATTGTAAAAAAAAATATATATTTAATTGAAATTTAAAAAAATGTTAGAGAAAAATAAAAGCGAGAAATTTTTTTCCACTAGAAAATTCATGGGGACGGGGAATGAAATAAGGAAGCGGGGCTTTTCTGTCCCTACCCTTCCCAGACATCTTTACCCTCAACTTTGAGGTCAGAGGTTTGATTTTTCTACACACATTTAATCTAATACCTTTGAAAAAAAAAATGAAATATATATATTTTTTACATATTAGTAGTGTGCATGAAATTAATCATCATCCTCATTTATTTGTTATCACCTAAAAATACATTATAACAATAACATAGTTGATTGCATGAGTTCATTCCTATACCATATCTGCAAACGGGAGATTTTTGTACAAATAATCCCAATTTGTGTTCCCGTTGACTCTTCCACTTGTGCTCGTGCTCGAACTCTCCGCTCCAAAATTCTCTGTAAACGGAGAGGCGCACAAGCTTGCTTCCATGGCAGCCCCGCATGGTTTCTAAGCCAAAGGGCTTGGTTCCCGTTGGTGGGGTTGGTTTGTTTGCTCTGTTTTGCCTAAAATAAAAAATAAAAAGTTGACTTTTCAAACGCTTGCATTTCAAGAAAAAGGAAAAATAATTACCGGTGGAATGGTAGATTCTAGAAAGCCATAGACAATTCCAATGGCTCTGCTTACTTTTCCAATTATAAAAGCACTTCCATCTGACTAATTCGTTATTTCGTTCTGTATTTTCTAGCAAACGCATCGCCTCTATTTCGCTACCTTTCTCAGGTTCGTTTCTCTCTTTTTCGATCAATTTTTTTATGCGTTTCTTGCATTTTGCTTCTTGATTGGGAATTTTATTCTATTGCTTCGTGGGTCTTTTGCATTTTCTGTTTTTTCAATCATTTGGTATCCTCGAGTTTGAATCCGAGTTGGGTTTTCACTTTTCAGCAATGGAATTCTCTTGAACATTATTATTCAGTGGATTACAATGCGGATCTTTCCTTATATTTAACCTGTATTTTGGATTCCTTCAATTTTTTAGTCTATTGGTAATGTGCGTGGAGATCTGTCTTGTTGCGATAGTTTTAAGGTGCTGTGTTTTGTGAATTGACTCGTAACAGAGGATGTTGTTCTAAGATTGAGGAGGGTTTCTTGAATCCGCTATTCTGGATTGAAGGCAGAGTCCTTGTGTTTTTTAAATGAAATGGGATATTTGGCTAGAGAGGAATAATAGGACTTTTGGGGATGTGGAGAGATCTATGAATAAGGTTGGAATATTGTTAGGCTTAATATTTCTTTGTCGGTGTAGGTCTTATTTTATTGGATTGGTGTAAGTTTCTTAGGCCTAACTCTTCTTACACTCACCCATGAGGTTCTTTGTCAAATATCTACTTTCCACTTTCAAAATTCTTGCCAAGTTGAAAACTAAACTGGTCGTTTTTGTTTTTGGAATTTGACTAAGAATCCAAGTTTTGCCTTTAGAAAGATGAATACCCTCAAAGAAATTGTGAGGAAACAAGCTCAATTTTCATAAATTAAAAAGGAAATGATTATGAAACGGGATGATATTGATGTACGTTTTCTTTTTCTTGATATTGTATCTTATCATTTTGTTGTTGTGATTTGCGTAGGGTCATCCATTTCTTATTGTCGGTGATTTTGCTTCCTTGAGCAATTGAAGATAATAAAAACAACTGTTGGTCGATTTTTTGAGCTATGGCTGAGGTAATGCAGGCTGACACCTTTTAATTCTGCTAAATTTCCTCTTATAGACTTGAATTTCTTTGAATTTCTTCTCCCCTCGTTTGTGCCTTATGTTGTTTGGAAGCTGATTCCTTTATATTTTCTTTGAACTTATGGAATCTGTTGCAGGAGGGTCACAAGGTCACTTTGAATGTTTATGACTTGAGCCAAGGTCTAGCGCGGCAACTTTCCGGTGCCTTCCTTGGAAGACCAATAGAGGCCATATGGTAAGTCATTACTTCAGTCTCCAAGTTTAGTAGACAAATGGGTATAGTGTAGTTAATATTATATGCTAAAGTTCTGTTTGATAACAATTTTGTTTTTGGTTTTTCGTTTTTGAAAATTATGTTTGTTTGGATACAAATTTTTCGCTAAATTTTCTACTTTAAAAATACATTTAAGACACATTGGAATTTTAAGCAAAATTTCAAAAACGAAATAAAGTTTCCAAAAATTACTTTATTTAGCTTTTAAAATTGGAAAACTAAACAAGTTGGTTTCTAAATGGAGTCTAAATGTTTGTGCTTTGTTATGAGGCGAATGGATTAGTATTTGGAATATACCTAGTTAGTCTTTTTATTAGTTATCTAATTTGGATTTTTAGCTTGAATTTAGAAGCTATAGTGTATGAATTTCTTTAGATATCTTTAAACCATGCATCATGTACGCTTTGTTTGATAACTCTCTGTGTGTGTTTTTTTTGGTCTTTGAAAATTGTATTTTTTTTTTTCTTTCACCATTTCTTTTGCATGATTTTCATCTGCCATAAGTAAACATTTGAATTCATAGCCGAATTCAACATAAACAAACTTTTGACAGCTATTTTCTTTTGTTTTTAAAACTTTGCTTGGATTTTTGAGAACATTTCTTAATAGTTTATAACAAAATAAAGACACGGGAAGTAGTGAGCTCGATTTTTAAAAATTAAAAATAAAAAATAAAATAGTTATCAAATGGGGTAGTAGCTTTTGGTATTGTATTCTTCTATTATCCATCATGCTCCAGCCTTGTTTCTTGTTCCCTTTTGTTTCCAACTATAGCTTTTATATATAGCAAAGAAAAATGTGGATTTGAAATTTATCTCTGTTTGTATATGCACTATGAATCACACGATAGTATATTTCCCTTAAATGAAACGCACCTAATTCCAACTGTGTTTGCTTTTCACTTTGCATGGTGCTGAAGTTTTGGTTTTTGAGTGATAATTAATGTAGCTCTTGGTTCATTTATCATCATGTCATCAATTTTGGATTGCTTTTTGTACGACTGTTGTATTATAATTCTAGGGATTGCATTTTGATGCATATGTGGAAGCCTGTAACTTTGTAGCAGTCATGAGATAGTTTGTTAAATTAAAACTATAAGCAAAAAAAGTTCCACAATGATATTAGTTATAAATGTAGTTTTTCCTGTCATTGTAGATTTCCAAATACTCCAGTATTGTCTGTCTTCGATTCTTGAATGAATTTCCTCGGTTCTAGTGCATATTTATAGAAATTTGCAACTTTGCATCTTGGAACCTTCGTTTTCGTATGGCGCTTGCAGTCTTGGTTGAACATTGTTGAGTTAGAGCCTATTACTTATTTGAAAGTCACTCCAAACATGTCTGTCGTCTCTTTAGTTGTCTGTAGTTGGTGTCACATTTAATCTCTAATGTTGAGTAATCTTTCTGGTAATGTATGTGAATAACTCAGTTTAGGCTTCCGCATTGTATTTTCATATGAATCTCGTTTGATAATTGATAGTTACAGGTAGAAAATTCTTCCCTATTCTTTTGGGTAAAGAGAGTTCTGTTCTGATTAGGATTACTTGGTATGTTTTGGTCCAATTTTGAATTTGACAGGCACACAGGAATTGTTGTGTATGGCAATGAATATTATTTTGGTGGAGGTATTCAACATAATCCTGCTGGAAGAACTCCATATGGAAAACCAATGCGATCGATAGATTTAGGAACGACACATGTCCCCAAGGACGTCTTCGAGATGTACTTGGAGGAAATCAGCCCTCGGTACACCACCGAAACCTATAGTTTACTCTCACATAATTGCAACAACTTCAGTAATGAAGTTGCACAATTTTTAGTCGGTGCAACCATTCCTGATTACATTCTTGACCTCCCTAACATAGTTATGAGCAGTCCCATGGGTGCCCTCGTATGTAAGTAATTTTAACAACCATGCTCTCACTATTCATTCATCAGTTGTGTCTGATAAATTCATGTTCACTTAACGAAACATCATTTCTTCTCCAGTGCCCATGATTCAGAACCTGGAAGCTACATTGAAGGCAGGTGCAGTTCCAATGGCTCCGCAGTTCAATCCTGCTGCAGCTAATGTCCCTAGATCATCATCGTCATCGGGTTCTAATAGCTCTAGGACTCGGGATGATATCAAAGCAAAGTCGGAGGAAGATGAAGCCAAGCCACTTAAGAAGACAACACCTGCAGGACAGCAGAAATCAAATACGAATGGGATTGCCGACCCACTTGGAGATGCTCGTAGTAAGGTGCAGGAAGAGATTGGTAGAGAATTTGCGGCAATCATGGCAACGGGGACATTGCGTGCGAGTGAAGCGGCAGCATTGGCAACAAAAAGAGTGATGCAGAAGTATGGGCATGCTACCCTTTCTCAAGGGTAGTTACTATCATATATGATTGAATTATTATTTGACTGTACGTTTGCAGAGAAGGGATGTATTATTTTGTGGGTTTAAAGATGACCCAACAGCCATGCAAAACCATACGATATTAATTATAGAGGTAAAAGCAAACCTATGTTACTGGATGGATTGGTCTAGGAAAGGAAGTTGTGGAAAACTGAAGTAACATTTTAGTCTCTGCATATGGAAATCTCTATCCCATTTCCTTGTCTGAGGGAAGAACTAGCTGACTCTTAATACAGAATGCTTTAGAAAGTGCAGTAATTTAAGTGATCTATAAATTAAAGAAGTTTTATGGAAGGGGTGGAACATAGTTGAATTGGCATAGTCTGATTTTTATGGTACACAAAGTTTATGTCTATTTAAGACATTAAAATTTTAGAAGTGTTTGGTTAAAATACTCAATTTAATTTTAAGATTTTTATATAACAGGTGTCAAATGAATTTAAATTTTTTTAAAATTAATTGATCCATTGGATTTAAATTTAAAATTTATGTATAATAAAATTTGAAACTTTTAATTTTGTGAGGATTACTACATTTATAATTGAAAAGGATTACGAATCAAATAAATACAACATTTAAGGCTATTTATGGTGTAAAATTAGTATTTGGTGTGTGGTTATTATAAGAGTAATTATTTCAAAGATAAAATTAGAATATTTTTAAGTATGGGAAAATATTTGTAAATTGATTCAATTTTTTTTACTGGTTTGTAACTACGTGCGTTGCATAAGTTTAAAAAGAAAACCTAATTATAAAAATTTAATAATATAACTTTAATTTATGAGCAAGAGAATATTTTTCTTAAATAAGTCAAGAAGAAACATTTATAATAATTTTGGAAGTTCGGTGAGGAAAACTAACCATTAATTTAATAGAGTATAAAATGTATTATAAAAGAATGTATAAATTAAACATGTAAAAAAGAATATGTAAACTAAAATATTTTGCATTATTTTTTAAAAAATTCTTTATAATTATCATCTTAGTAAAAATTCTTTATATTTTGTTTTAATCGGATGATTTTGATTATCTTCCTAATTTTGAGTTTCAATATGAATAAAATTATTATTATTTATTTTAAAGTTTGTGATCGGGTCACTTAGTTAAAAAAAAATGTATTTGATATTTGATTTAGATTATTTGATTATTCTCTTAATTTTGTACTACTTTTTCTTAAATTTCATGATAGTTATAACTCGTAACCATTTTTTTTAATTTTGAAGATTTGATTATCTTCTTAATTTCAAATTTGATTTAATCAAGATTTCTTTTTAAATTTCATGATAATCCATTCTTTTTTTAAAAAAAAAAAAAAAACTTTTTATTGGATGATTTCATTATCCTCTTATTTTTAAACTTTAAATTAAACCAAAATAATAATTATTTTTTTTAAATTTCGTGATAATTATCTCTTTTAGTTATTTTTTGTTTTTTATTATTTGATTATCTTGTTAATTTTAATCTTTAATATAAACCACTATTTTTCTAAACTTTAAATTAAATTAAAATACTTTTTTATTTTTTATTTATTCTGGATAGGATGATTTCATTATTTTCTTAAATTTTAAAATTTTATTTAAACCAAAGTATTGTTATTTTTTATTATAATTTAACTATATTAATTTTTTTAAGTTGATTTGGATGATGTGATCATCCTTTTAATTTCAAACTTTAATTAAAATAAATTATTACTTTTTATATTTTTGTATAAAATTTAATAATGATTATTTCTTTATTATACTCCTAATTTCAATTTTTTTTCAAATTTTAGTTTCAACAAGAATATATTTTTTTCCATGCAAATGGAAACTCTAAAAACTTAAATCTCTTTTGATTTGCAACGATTTCTTCTTAATTTTAAACTTTATTTCAAATTTTTATGAATTGATGTGTACTTACAAAAAATCTGAAGAGAGAAAATAAAAACAAAAAAAGTGTAAACTCTTAAACTCATTGGTGTGTATTTACAAAAATTAAATAATGAAAAACTAAAAAAATATTAAAACAATCACTTTGTCGGCTTCTAAATTACTTAAACTTTGAAAATTTTCTTGAACCTCAAAAGCAATGTCTTTTCTCTACTCTCTTCACTATGTGAGGATTAGTAGGTGAAACCGCTGCTTGTATAGAAAAAAAAACTACAAAAGCATATTTAAATGTTACATTGAATCACTCTCTATGTTTTTACAAAATTGAAAAGTGAAAAAATTTAAAAAAATATGACATGGGTTAAACAAAAAAAGGGAGAGAAGCAATATCTTCCTATAGAAGATATAGATACTTGAAACAGAGAAATTAAACTTCTTAAAGAAAGAAAAGAAACATTAGCAAAGATGTTGCTATTAATGAAATTAAAAAAATATATATTAGAAAGAACCGGTTAACAAAATTAAAAAACAAAAGAAAAAAGAAAAGAGAGAGAAGATTCCTGATAGAAAATGTGAGATTGAAATTAACTACTTATAGAAAAAAAATTAGATCTCAAATCATAATTTGATTTTATTTTTTTTTAAATATTTAATATGAAGTAGAGATTATTAGAGATAAAATGTGATATTTTTAATAAAAAAAAATCGTGAATAAGAGATTAGAGGATAAAATGTAGTTTTTTTTAACCTTTATTAAACTTGGAGTAGATATTAGAGAAAAAAATGTGATTTAAAAAGAATCGTGAATAAGAAATTAGTGGATAAAATACTTTCTCTTTATTTAATATTTAATGTAATGTAGATATTAGAGATAAAATGAAATTTTTTTTTAATGATTTACATGTAAAATTACGTAAAATATCCCAATGACCATCGAGTAAAAGGGGCAAAAGGGGAAATCAAATATTTCTCCCTCGTAGCCCCTTTTAGATAGAATAGATTTGAAAACAACTCTTATTAATTATAATATGTTGGATTATAATAGTATGTATTTGGGGAGCATATTATTTTAGTTTGAGATCAAAAAGTCTGTGTTTAGAGTGCAAATTATTTTAGTTTGAGTTTACGGTTTATGTGTTAGGGTTGTTGATTGTTCAAGATGAACTTCCTTAGTATGAGTTTAGCATTAAGTTATCTTTTTTCTTTTTTTTTTTTTTTTAAATTATACAAGTACTATTACCTTAAATATCATATTCTCTAAAAATAAAAAATATTTGTTCCACCAATATTTGAAAATGAGTTACATTTTGAAGTTATGTCATTTCTCATTCATTTTGTCATTTTGGAATGTACCAATAGGTTTAAACATACACAAAATTGTTGGTTGGTGAGTTGGTCGCATAGGTGGTTATTGGAGGTGGTCATTAGAATTGACCGTCGAAGGTAGTCGTCGGAGGTGGTTTGTTGCCAAAATTGGGCTTCATAGGTGATCTTAATTGGAGTTGACTACTAGAGTAATCGTCCTAGTTGGCCAAATATAGATAGTCATGGGAGTTGGCCGCTAGAGGTGGTCGTCGAAATTAGCTGCTAGAGATAGTTGTCAGAATTGGTCGTTGGAGTCATTGGGAACATTAGAGAGATAAAAAGTTGTTATATTAACTACTAAGTTATAAATAATAGTGTGCTACAATGCTAGCATAGCACAATGTGGATTAAAATAACATTTATTCTCGTTTTCATAATACACGCTCCAAACACTTTGTGCTTATTATAGTCAACTCAATGCATTTTAAGTTTTCAACTAAAAAACGAAATTTGTAATTTAACTTTTATTTATTAATTTACCTTTTATGGGTCTCTCTCATTGATGTAATTGACGAACTGGTCTTAAATAGTATTAGAAAAGAAGACTTACTATAAAATATGGATATGGCTTTTGATATATTAGAGTTTTTTTTTCTCGTCGATCTAGATTCTAATTTAGAATTCTATTTCGAATTTACTTATAAAAAACAACATTTTAATGTTTTTAGCATATCTAAATTCTAAAATTTAAGATTTAATTATATTAAGAAAATGACATTTTGTTTAGAAAAGTAAAAACATTTAGAATTGTGGTACTTACATGTGTTGAATGAGAAATTTTGAACCAATCACAAATTGTCACGTCATTTACTAAATTAATGACGAAATTCCAAATAATTTAATTCGAGACTAATTAGAAGTTGACATTTGTCCCAAATTGAAGTTGCAGACATAAATTGGCGAAGTCCGATGATGCCACATGTTTCCTTCTTAACCGTTGGATTGAATAAAATTACTTCGATCTAATTTGATATTATTATTTGGGCTAAAAGTCCAATTTAGCCTATAAATAGGCTTAATTTGACCAAAATGTCAAATAAGACCCAAATCCAATTAGTCAGACCCATGGTCCGACCAAGCCCAAACCCATGAATTCCAACAAAGAACTCTATAAATAGAGGAGTTCTCCGCATTTGTAAAGGTCAGCAATTCTATACTCTAGAGAGCTTATAGAGAATTCTTTACAATCAGAAGACTCCTGGACTCTTAAAGCTAACCACACCTAAAGATTGAAGTCCTTCGAAGATACAAGCATCCTAAAGACTGAAGTCCTTTGAAGATGCAAGCATTCTGAAGACTGAATTCATTTGAAGTCCTTAGAAGATACAAGCAATTCTACATTTAGAGAGTCCAAAGAGAATTCATCAACAAGCAGAAGACTCCCAAGACTCTTAAAGCTGCACTCTTAGAAGATAGAAGACCCTTAAAGACTGAAGTCCTTCGGAGATACAAGTATTCTTCCAAGACTTCAACTCGATCATCACGCGCTTCATTTCCTCAAATCAAGCGTACGCATTCAACTGAGAGAGAATCAGAGGATCAAGTACTATAAATCGAACCACATCACATCAAATCAACTTCAACATCAACACCAACTTTTCAACTCCACGAAACAAGTTTCTCCGGAAGCCTCGTGCGAACACTAATCCTCCAAGAGGATTAACAAGCCCAAAGGCCGATCTTCCAAAAAAATCAACAAGTCCAAAAACCGATCATCCAAGAAGATCAACAAGCCCAAAGGCCGATCATCCAAGAAAATCAACAAGTTCAAAGACCGATCCTCCAAGAAGATCAACAAGCCTAAAGGTCGATCATCCAAGAAGATCATCAAGCCCAAAGGCCGATTATCCAAGAAGATCAACAAGCCCAAAAGTCGATCATCCAAGAAGATCAACAAGCCCAAAGACTGATCACCCAAGAAGATCAACAAGCCCAAAGGCCGATCACTCAAGAAGATCAACAAGCCCAAAGGTCGATCATCCAAGAAGATCAACAAGCCCAAAGGCCGATCGTTCAAGAAGATCAACTAGCTTAAAGTTTATACTTTATTTTGAAAGCATCAAAATACTGTGTATTAGAGATTGTACTCACATTCCACAAAATTAATACAAATAAAAAGTTCAAGTTCCACGAAATAAATTTCTATTGAAACCAATTGGCACGCCTGGTGGGACCTCTCTACCTCTCATCTCTCTCTCGTCATCCGAGTCAACAAATCTACAAATGGCACCAAAGAAAGTTGCATCCAAAGCTACTGTTGCAAGCAACACTTACATAAGCTTTGTCATCAAGGAGGAAATCTGGGGTCAGCTGATGGAATTTCCTAAAGGCGGGTTCGTCATCAGAGAAAATCCTTTGTTTGAAAACTATGCTTCTGTTACTGATCTATCAAAAAAAGAATCATATTTTGATGTAGTATCTGTCATGATGACTGATGTAACGACTGAGTCGACCATGGCAGAGATGGAGGTAAAGATAAATCTCCTAATGAAGGTTGTAGAGGGGCAAGATCATGAAATCGCTGATTTAAGAGATCAGATACATGCTCGAGATACTGCTGAATCAAGTCAATCCCTAACTACAAAAGCCAATGACAAAGGAAAGGCTGTCTTGCAGGAAAGTCAGCCACCACAATCTACCTCCATTGCCTCCCTGTCAGTTCAACAACTCCAGGATATGATCACAAACTCCATAAGAGCTCAGTACGGAGAACTGTTGCAAATTTTCTTTATGTACTCCAAGCCATACACCAAGAGAATCGACAACCTGAGAATGGCAGCTGGTTATCAACCTCCAAAATTCCAGCAGTTCGATGGAAAAGGCAATCCAAAACAACATGTTGCACACTTCATTGAAACCTACGAAAATGCAGGAACCAGAGAAGACATACTAGTCAAGCAGTTCGTCCGTACCTTGAAAGGAAATGCTTTCGATTGGTATACTGATTTGGAGCCAGAAGTGATTGACAGTTGGGAACAGCTAGAAAAGAAGTTCCTGAACTGCTTCTAAGTACAAGGCACACTGTTAGCATGATGGAGCTGATGAACACCAAACAGTGGAAGGGAGAGACAGACATCGATTACATCAACCGATGGAGAGCTTTAAGTCTGGATTGCAAAAATAGACTTACTGAATTATCTGCAGTGGAGATGTGCACTCAAGGCATGCACTGGGAGCTTCTCTACATCCTACAAGGGATAAAACTTCGTACGTTTGAGGAGCTGGCAACATGCACTCATGATATGGAGCTGAGCATTGCCAACAGAGGAACTAAAGATTTCCTAGTCTCTGAAGGGAGAAAATACAAAAATGATGCCAAGGGCACTGAAAAGATTGTGGATAGTGCCACAAAAGAATCTATGGTCATTCATGTGACCCCGCTGAAATTTTCCTCCAAAGGAAAACAAACAAATTTTGAAAGAAGGCACAATGAGGGCGAGAAGCGTCGTCCAACTCTTAAAGAAAGGCAAGAGAAAGTTTATCCGTTTCCTGACTCTGATGTGGCAGATATGTTGGAGAAACTGCTAGAGAAGCAACTTATTCAGCTGCCGGAATGCAAGCGACCCGAACAAGCAGAAAAAATAGATGATCCTAACTACTATAAGTATCATTGGGTCGTTAGTCACCCAATTGAAAGGTGTTTCGTGCTGAAGAAACGAATTCTAAAGTTGGCTCGTGAAAAGAAGATTGAGTTAGATTTGGATGAAATAGCTCAGACAAATCACACTACAGTAGCGGCAACTTCAAGTGTCCCAACACTGTCTGTGTCCAATGCTCAAAGACAAAGCCTGATCCAGTTTGAAGCCTTTGAGCCTATAGTCGTTTGGTTCCAACAAGAGATTCAAACAACAAATTCCAAAAAGGAAGATGAGCTCGTTGGAGAGGACAACGAAGGGATGAGCTCGTTAGAGAGGACAACGAAGGGTGGATAGTTGTGACTCGTCGAAAAAGAAGATAGCCAAACTCCACCCAAAAAAAGTCACGTTCCTATCGAAGCTATAGAAGAAGAAACAAGACTCATAAAAATAAAGGTAAAAAGATGACACGAAAGCCTAAGCCTACTAAGAAAGAAGACAAGGACTTTCCTCAATTCCAACGGTCGTCAACTTCGGCAGAATTTCTCCTAATAAGCGTTCTCAATAATCATCCAGAGAAAGTATCATAAGTTATTACATGTCATACTATCAGCATAGTGGAAGTCGACAACAATCATATAATTGTAGAAGAAGTCAACGACTCAGAAGAAATGAAGCAAAAAACTTTTGTCTTCGATCGTATTAAACCTTCAAGTGCTCGATCTTCAGTCTTTCAAAGATTGAGTATGGCCACGGTAGGAGAAGAAGACCAATGTCCAACAACTACTTCTACTCGAACTTCAGCCTTCTAAAGGCTAAGTATATCCACATCAAAGAAAGATCGACCTTCAGCATCTACTTTTGATCGTCTCAAGACAACAAGAGATCAACATAAAGAAAGCATGAAAATCTTGAAGGCAACGTCATTCCATGAAGAAAACAACGGCAAAAAGATTCATAGTCATGTCTCTTCACGCATGAAGAAGAAATTTTCTATTGACATAAGTACAGAAGGTTCCTTGATAGTGAAGCCAAAACTCATCATATTGACGAATCCTACAAATGAAGAGGATGATCAAAACCATGATGAAATAAGAGCTTCTGAAGTTTAAATGAAGAAGCTCCTCATCGCAAGAGCCTAAACTGCATGATGTTCCTAGCCTACATGAGCTTAAAATGTGAATGGCCCCCCAAAAAAAAAAGTCTTTGTACAAACTACATTATGACTTGATCCTTGTCATTATAAAGGGTACGTAGGCAACTTAGAGAAATTTAAGTTCAGTCGCGTGCGCAAAAAAAAAGAAAAACATTCTTTTTGAACTATATTATGACTTGATCCCTATCATTAAGAAGGGTATGTAGGCAGCTTGAAAGAAACTTCAAGTTCAATCCAGTTAAAAAAAAAAAAAAATTGAACTACATCATGATTTGATCCCTTTCTTTAAAGGTACGAAGAAAACTTAAAGAAATTTAAGTTTAATCCATCAAAAAATGTACCACAACCACCTAAGTACGACACTACAAGATTGATGTTGATCATCCCCGTTAAAGAATGATACTTCAGATTGAATATGTTCATCCCTATTAGGGGTAACACAATGGATTGAAGATGTTTATCCTTTGTAAGGAGCCAGCACAGTAAATAAAAGGCACACACTTGAAATGCGCTTCGCTTCCTTTAAAATCAAACTTAGATGCTCCTCCATCTTCAAGTTCAGAGGCTTCGTCGATGCTCTTTAATCTTCAAGTTTAGAGGCTTCATCAATGCTTCTCCATCTTCAAGTTTAGAGGCTTCATCAATACTTCATCTTCATGCTCAAGTCTGGAGGTTTTGCAATGCCATCTTCACGCTCAAAGTCGCGAAGTCGAGCTCAATGTAAAGATTCATCAATGCTTCGTCAAACTCAAGTGCAGAGGATTCGCTGATGCTTCAAGCTCAAATGCGAAGGATTCACCAATTCTTCAAAGCTCAAGTGCAAAGGATTCACCAATACTTTGTCAAAATCAAGTGCAGAGGATTTGTCAATGCTTTGTCAAACTCAAACGTGAAGGTCTCGTCGATGCTTCTCCATCCTCAAGTTCAGAGACTCCATTGAAGCTGCTTCATCTTCAAGTTCAAGATTGGCGTGCATGGCCCCACTTTCACCTTCAAATTCAAGGTCGGTGTGCATGGCTCCGCTCCATCTTCTAGCTCAAGGTCGGTGTGCATGGCTCCACTTCATCGTCAAGTTCATGGTCAGTGTGCATGGCTCGGCTCCATCTTCAATGACTCGATCTACAAAATCATGACGTAGTTTCGCTTCAACTCCAAAAACCAATATAGATTCGAGCCAACCTGCCACGGATTAAGTATCCGGTGATGGATTCGTTGTGGCATTCGCTTGAGAAAAGGATATGTTCCTGCTGACATGAGCCAGTTGACATAAGATAGAGAGAGATTTATGGGAAGTGATCAGAAATTCTTTAAGGGGCTGTCATCATGTATGTTAGAAGAAGAAGCAAAAGATTTAGGTTTTTTTTTTTAATAAAGAATCTGGTTTTTATCTTTATTAACCAAATTTTGTATTATTTTATATTATTTTTCCTTTCTAATTTCCTTTCTTTTTTTTACTCAGAAATTTTCTTTTTGCACTTTTTTACTTTTTCTTGTTTTCGTATCTTTTTTTTCTTTTTATTTTGTTCATATTATTCTTAATATTTTTTTAAAAATTCTTTTTCATTTTTCTTCTTTCTCTTTACTTTTTTTTTCTTTTTTCATTCTTTTTCTTTTTATATTTCTTCTTTTCCTCTTTTCTTTTTCTTTTTTCAACATGTTTTTTTATTTTCCCTTTTATATTTTTCTTTTTTCTTTTTCTTTTTTTTTTTGTTTTGTTCTTTTCTTCTTCTTTTTTTTCTTTTTATTATTATTATTTTTTTTGTAGGAGTTGATGTTTTATTTATTATTTTTTTTCCAGCAATTTCCTCGAACATTACCATCTCTTGGTAAATACAAATGGATGACCCTGGAAACTTATTGTATCGCCTCTCGTGCTTATGCATTCTTGATCCTCATGGAAGGCCCCGCAAGCAAAGGCCATACAACTCTCCCATTTGAATCAACCCAAAGGGAGGATCCCAAAAGTCTACATTTTTAGTTTTTTTTGATCAAAATTTGAAGATTAATGGACCAGAGTATGAGTTGGAAGTCGGATGGACCCAGAGTTTGTTCCCGTCGAGTATGAGGTGGAGTCGTATCGACCAGAGTTGTCCTCGAGTATTGAGCGTGGAGTCGGAATGGGACCAGAAGTTGTCCTCGCGAATATTGAGGTAATTGGAGTCGGATGGACCAGAGTTGTTCCTCGAATATGAGTGGAGTCGGATTGGACCAGAGTTTGCCTCGAATCTATGAGGTTGGAAGTCGGATGGACCAGAGTTGTCTAACGAATATATAGTGGAGTCGGGATGGAACCAGAGTTGTCCCGAATATGAGGTGGAGTCGGATGGACCAGAGTTGTACTCGATATTGAGGTTGGAACCACACACATTTAGGAGAAATATCGAATGTTGAGCCAACTTGGAAGCCCGGAAGTTGTACCACCTTTTGGAGAATAGGGGTGAAGTGTTACCCAACCTTTTGGCAGAAGGGTGATAGTTGTTACCAACCTTTTGGAGAAGTAAGTTGCCTTGGGAAGGGTGTAATGTACCCACATTTTTGGAAAGGATTGAGTTGTACCAACATTTGTGGAGAAAGGCGTGAATTGTTACCAAACATTTTTGGAGTAACGTGTGAAATTTGCTACCAACATTTTGGAGAAGGGTTGAAGTGTGTACCAACATTTTGGAGAAGGTGAAGTTTGTACCGATACTATTTTGAGAGGAGGAAACGGAACTGCACACATGTCTTTGGAAGATTGAGTTGAATCCGTTCAATTAGATTATATAGTCTTGAATAGTTTGGAGTATTAGTGAAGATGATTGTATTATCTGCGTCATTAGTTTGGAGATTGAGTTGTGAAGTGCGTCATAGGTTTGAAGATCGATGAACGAAGTCGCGTCATTGTAGTTTGAGATGAAGCAAGTCGCGTCATAGTTGGGATGAGCGAAACTCGCATTTGGAATGAAGCGAAAAACTGCCTGCAATACATTTTGGAGAGTTGAAAGCGAAAACTGCCCGCCAAACATTTTGGTGATGAAGCGGAAACTACGCCAACATTTTGGAGGATGAAGCGAAAACTACCAACATA
>NC_052357.1:35129099-35149262 GCF_009727055.1 Benincasa hispida
AGTAGCAAAAGCCGATGTTATTGTTGATCACACATCAAGTGTGATAATGCTGATGGGTTCCAAAGGAGATGATCAACCACAAAATCCTTAAAAAAAGAGAAGAAAAAAAAAAGTTGAAAACATGGTGGAGAAATTAAAAAAAAAAAAAAAAAAAAACAAGAGAAGATCGATCACGAGAGAGTAAAAAGAAAAAAGAAAAAAGAAGATCAAGTGCTCTGTTTCCATCGACTCGGCAAAGCAAAACAAGGAGCATAAAAAAAAAGCTGAAGAAATAATAAAAAGGTCTTGAAGAAGTTTCCAGAGATGCAATGGAGGTGATTCACTAAATGTGAATTCCATGAGGTTTCTGAGTTCAATTTATAGATGAATAATCAAAGGTGGTTAAGATTTAAAAGCCAAATTTGGAGAAGAAGTTTAGATTTTAGATTGACAGAACACATAGCATTTGAGAAGATCTAACAAATTTTGGGTTAAATTGATTTTTTTTTGGGATTTATCCAATTTAACAAAAGAAGAAGGTGGTTTTATTTTCGGTAAGTTTGAAGGCTCATATTCAACTTCACTAAATAATAATAATAATAATAATTTAGGTCGGAATAAGATTCAAATCCATATTTATCCAAATGTCAAGTTCAAAGTCCTAGATTATCCAAGCTTCAAATCAAAATTAGTTTAAGATTATAATTCTATCCAAATCAAATTTTGGGTTTCAATTTCGGTTAAAATTCAAATTTGCACATATTCCAAATTTTATTTCAATTTCATCTAGGTTCATATCCTTAATTCCAAATCAAATTGTGGTAAGATCTAAAACTTCTCTCAAATTAAAATTTGGCCATATTCCAAATTTTATTCAAAATCAAATTTTCAATTTTGAGAATAAATTGCGGATAAAATCTCAAATTTGGGCATCTTCCAAAATTTATATCAAATTCATCCAAATTTAGGTTCTCTCATTCCTATTTTCAAATCAAATTGCAGGAAAGATCTAAAATTTATCCCAAATTGAAATTTGGTCATACCAAATTTTATTTTAAATTCAAATTATTCGACATTGAGTTTTTATCTTCAATTAAAATAAATTGCGGATAAAAAAATGTCTCAGTTAGTCTCTTATTAAAATTTGGGTATATCCCAAATTTTTATCTCAAACCAAAATTGATCGAGATTCAATTTCACCTCAAATTCTATTCCAAATTCAAGCCAAAATTTAGATACCAACAAAATTTCATCCCAATATCAAGACCTTGGCATAATCTAAGTGTTGTCTCAAATCAAATATAGGCACACTCCAAGCATCCACCAAATCAAAGTTGAGGGAAAGATAAAGACAAGATGACAAATTCTACTTCAAATTCACGTGAAATCTAAAAAAAAAAATGATTGTTAGAATTTGGAATATTAAATTAAATTTGAAATTAAAGTGGAACATAAATTCTACTTTAGTTCAAATTAAAGTTCACTTGGGAGCAAGAAAGTCAAGGACTAAAATTCATCTTTTGTTTACTTGGCGAAAATGTGTCAAGCAAACAAATTTCTAATTAAAATTTTGAGCTAAATTCTCATATTTTGATTAAAATGATGCATCAAATTAAGGGAGTTAAAATCATACTTTGATTTCGAATTATCTTTTTCGAGATCCACCCACCGTATAAACGTGCATAAATCTAAAAAATGGGGCATTTGTTGATGAGAAATTTTGAACCGATCGCAAATTGTCACGTCATTTACTAAATTAATGATGAAATTCCAAATAATTTAATTCGAGACTAATTAGAAGTTGACATTTGTCCCAAATTGAAGTTGCAGACATAAATTGGCGAAGTCTGATGATGCCACATGTTTCCTTCGTAACCGTTGGATTGAATAAAATTACTTCGATCCAATTTGATATTATTATTTGGGCTAAAAGTCCAATTTAGCCTATAAATAGGCTTAATTTGACCAAAATATCAAATAAGGTCCAAATCCAATTAGTCAGACCCATGGACAAACCAAGTCCAAGCCCATGAATTCCAGCAGAGAACTCTATTTATAGAGGAGTTCTCCTCATTTGTACTCTAGAGAGCTTATAGAGAATTCTTTACAATCAGAAGACTCTTGACTCCTAAAGCTGACCATACCGGAAGACTGAAGTCCTTCGAAGATACAAGCATCCTGAAAACTAAAGTCCTTTGAAGATGCAAGCATCTTAAAGACCGAAGTCTTTTGAAGATACAAGCAATTCTACATTTAGAGAGTCCAAAGAGAATTCATCAACAAGTAGAAGACTCCCAAGACTCCCAAGACTCCTAAAGTTGCACTCTTAGAAGATAGAAGACCCTTAAAGACTGAAGTCCTTCAGAGATACAAGTATTCTTCCAAGACTTCAATTCCACAATCATCACGCGCTTCGCTTCCTCAAATCAAGCGTACACATTCAACTGAGAGAAAATCAGAGGATCAAGTACTAAAGATCGAACCACATCGCATCAAATCAACTTCAACATCAACACCAACTTAAGTTCAACTCCACAAAACAAGTTTCTCCGGAAGCCTCGTGCAAACACTAATCCTCGAAGAGGATCAACAAGTCCAAAGATCGATCATCCAAGAAGATCAATAAGCCCAAAGGTCGATCATCCAAAAGATCAACAAGCCCAAAGGCCGATCATCCAAGAAAATCAACAAGTCCAAAGATCGATATTCCAAGAAGATCAACAAGCCTAAAGGTCGATCATCCAAAAAGATCAACAAGCCTAAAAGTCGATCATCCAAGAAGATCATCAAGCCCAAAGGCCGATTATCCAAAAATATCAACAAGCCCAAGTCGATCACCCAAGAAAATCAACAAGCCCAAAGGCCGATCACCCAAAAAGATCAACAAGCCCAAGCCGATCATCCAAGAAGATCAACAAGCCAAAAGGCCGATCATCCAAGAAGATTAACGAGCCCAAAGGCCAATCACCCAAGAAGATCAACGAGCCCAAAGGCCGATCGTTCAAGAAGATGAACTAGCTTAAAGTTTATAGTTTATTTTGAAAGCATCAAAACACTATGTATTAGAAATTGTACTCACTTTCCAAAAAATTAATACAAATACAAAGTTCAAGTTCCACGAAATAAATTTCTCTTGAAATCTCGTGCGAACACTATGTTATAAACTCATGGCTTTTAAATTATTAAAAAATGCATTATGTAATAAATTAACAGTAGTTTATATTCAATTTAATATCTGGTGGATAACTACAATTAGTTTTATGGTTTATAAATATAGTATCAAACACATTGGTAACATTTATTTAAATTATAATTTTATTTTATCTTATTCTTACCTATATTATTAATTTTTAATTGATTTGGATAATGTCGTTATCCTTGTAATCTCAAACTTTAATTTAAACTATAATATTATTTTTCTATTTTTATTCAATGATGCAATGTGAAATTAACTAAGATATCACTTTTTAGATAACATGGCATATATTATTTTTAAATCTATTATCATATATGTGAATAGTAGGTTTTTAGATAATATGAGATTTTTGTAACGTGAATTATAGATAAAATGTAATTTTTAATTTTTTTGCCTTGTAATGTGAATTGGAGATAAAATATGATTTTTATTCCTTTTATTATAAATGCCAAAAAAAAAAGATTTTTTTTTTTTTTAATAAAAGCGTGGAAATAACTTCACGTATAGCAAAAAAGCTGAAAGATTTTTCAAACAGGGTAAACACGTTTTAATTTTTTAAAATACCTAAATTGGCCTTTTTTTCTGAAATAATTGCACGATTTTTCTTTGGTGATTTCTTCTTCTTCTTTCTTTGATATTTTTATAATTCTGTAACTTTGAAAATTCAATCGATCATTCAAGATATTATTGACAATTGAGATCGACAATTACGATTCTTGCAACAAAATTTGATTGACGCATTTGTGGAACAACCGCCTCATCCTCCTCTACCTCTTCTTCTTCAATCTTTGTTTAGAATATTTTTCACGATCACCTTTCAATTACTTTGGACTAATAAGGTATTAAAATCAAATTGATGGATTTCAATTAATTGAACAAGGACAATTCCATCAATGATAGATAATGATAAAAACCTAGTATTGATAAATAGAGATATACTACTATCAAACGATAGAACGCTATCATTGTCTATCACTAATAGATAACAATAGTAGTCCATCATTGTCTTTCAGTGATAGACAACAACAATAGTCTATCATTTAAGCAACTTCTTCTTCTTCTTCTTCTTCTTCTTTAATCTTTGTTTATAATGTTCTTCACGATCACTTTTCAATTACTTTAGAATAAGCTATTAAAATCACATCAATGAAATTCAATCAGCTAAACATGAACAGTTTTACCACTGAAAGGTAGTAATTAGAAGTCTATCAGTGATAGATAGTGATAAATAACTATCATTATCTATCACCAATAAAAAATGATAGTGTCTATCGCTATTTATCAGTGATAGACAACGATAGTAGTCTATCACTCTATCATTTGAAAAACTTCTTCTTTTTCTTTTTCTTCTTCTTTTTTGATCGTGAACAACTTCTTCTTTTTCTTCTTCATGTTTAGTATGTTCTTCACGATCATTTTTCATTTACTTTGGAATAAGTTATTAAAATCGAATTGATGGAAATCAATCAGTTGAACATAAAACAGTTCTATCATTGATAGATAGTGATAGAAATCTATCATTATCTATCAGTAATAGACAACGATATCAATGTTCATCATTGATAGAAAAAAATAAACTACTATTATTGTCTATCGACAACAATAATAGTCTATCTCTCTATCATTTGAAAAACTTCTTATTCTTCTTCTTCCATCGATCGGAATTCAATAAGTTGAACAACTTCTTCTTCTTCTTCAATCTTTGTTTAGAATGTCCTTCATGACCAATTTTCAATTGCTTTAGAATAACCTATTAAAATTAGATTGTTGGAACTCACAGTTGAACAAAACAGTTCTATCACTGATAGATAGTGATAAAAGTTCTATGAATTTGCATTTGAATTCCAACTTGATTTGTGTTTGTACAATCTAGAATTCTATCTTGTTAGAAAATTCACAGAACTCAATTAATGATTATTCTCAAAATAACTCTACAGAATAATCAAGATATGGGATCTAACATGGATGAAAAACCAAAATCTATATGGAGTTAAATTACCTGAAACTCAGATCTTAATCTGGAAGAAGATGTGGTTTGTGGTCTTACTCAATTATGCAACTCAGATTGGAATGTGTAGACCCTCACTATCAAATGGGAAATAGGAGGCTAAAGATGCCTAATATTTTGGGGACCATAACCCTATATTTTTAAGTTGATCCTAGAGTTCTCATTATTCTCTAGAACCAATGGGTTAGTTTCTACTTAGCAGGCCACACTTCTATATGAAAAATCATGGGTCCATAATCAAGATCACATAATATGATCATTAAATAGCCTAAATATATAATTGCTATTCAATTTGTTATCCACATATAAATTAATTCTAACAATCTCCCACTTGGTTAAGAATATTCTTATTAGCAATTATATCAATTTATCTTTTAGTGCACAACTCAATGCTATTTTAAAAGGAAAAACTTTCCTTTAATCACAATCTAGTCAATTTTGTATACAAATGAAGACCAAGACAACTTTTGTCATATGTATAATTGTGACTTAGTCTTCAATGATCAAAACATCAACTATATGTACTGACATGGATCAAGTGTGAGAGAGTAACGTAGGAATTTATGTAATGTGATCTAAACAAATTTATTCCTAACTTATCTAACTTTATTCGAGAGAGATCAAACTCTATTCTTTCTCACCTTATGTTAAACTATATTTAGAAAGAAAATCATTCAGAATAACACAAAAAGTGATCTTCTTTATTTTGCAGAAAACTTAAATTTTATGTCTACTTTAAGTTGGCACAAACTCTCATTGAATTGACATACCATAAATTTCACATCTATATGAGCATCATGCTCCTAAAACTTTATATAATTTTTCTTAATGAGTAGATCCACAATGATGTAGTTGTATTCTTTTAGATAAAAGGAAAAAACTCTGAATTTCTTTTATCAACCAAAGCTTATAATTCTCATGCTAAAGCTTTTATTGCTCGATTTTTTAAACAAATTCTTGTCAAGATAACCTAATGACGAGACTTTAAATGTGAATTTGTTGCCATTTAAATGCCATAGACACCAACTTTAGATGTGAAAAACTTTACCAGTAGTCCTTATTGATAGTTATACTTTTACACTAGCAGTGAACATAGCCTCGAAAGTGGATTTTGTTGGCAATTCATACTATCAAAATCAAACTGCCTTATAATCTCTCTAGTTTATCTGATTTTGATGATCGAGCATGTACTATTGTTGAGTACCTTAAAACTCTTTATATCTAATTAAGGGTTATCAAAATATAATTGTCTTTCATTCTTGATAAGAGTACTAAGCATAAACATATAGATTCTAAGTATGAAATACTCAATTTCTTTATTTAAGGGACATTTATTAAGACTGAGTTTATCTCCTTTAATAATGTTTTAAAAATTATGAACTACATAAACTTTATGCTCTAATTTTGAAAGTCTTTTGACATAACCTTTTGTGAAATCTCAATGTTACTTGAGATTGATACGACAAAATCATTTCACAAATATAAAAGGGATGTCCATATAAGCTTTTCATATTATAGTAGTTCCTTACTATGTCGTAGACATATCACACTAAGAAAATAAATTTACTTCAACTAATCTTATAATTCATAATTATCACTTTTATTTATCTCCAAGACTACAAATGTGACGTGAAGTTAGAAAACAAACTTCCTTATTGAGATCATAGATTGAATATAAAATTTTGAAACTTTGTGTTACCACAAGACCAAAAGTTTAATAATACAATCTATGCTATCATAAACCAAAAATTTGAGAAATTAATCTTTCCAACCAACTCACATGACTCTAAGAATAAAAGAGCTACTAATGTTAGAACTTTTATATATATATATATATATAAACCTGAGTAATGACACTCATTGAAACTAAAAGAGCTAGACTAAGCTTTATATATCTCAACTTTACTTATTAAAAACAAATTGACAAGATACCAAAATGTATTTTCCCCATTATTTCACTTAAAACTTTTATGAAATAATTAATTCTCATTCTAAGAGAGAACTAGATTTATCTGTATCACTTCTTATTCCTTTAATAACACTTTAAATGATGTTAAATTTATTTAATTTAAAGGAAGAGGATTTTCAATAATATGTTTTTAAATATGAAAATTCCTCAATTTCTCTTTTCCTAAAGGCAATAGTATTACTCATTCCATCTTCCCCTCAAACTTTTAAGATCTCATGTAAATAAAATATTAGTGGGAACTAATATTAGGAAGTCATGAAATTGATTAGTACTATACCTTGAATCACAACCAATATCTTCAAGCCCAATTTCTTTTCCTTATTGGCTTTCAAGGCCAAGTATTAGTTGGACATCCTTAAATGCCAAACCAAATTAAGCTTTTGCTTAGTCTTGAATTGCAAGAGATTTGGTTGTTGCTTTATATGTGTATATCATTTAATCTTTATGCTGCAATCCTTACAATTAAGAAGATTAAATGCAAAGAAGAATGATTTCATACTTTATATATATATACTTATGAGCTTAAAATCATTCTATAAGCAACAAACTTCCTAACCATGCTTAAAAGCATATACTACTTAATGAGCTCTTCTATAAGGTTTTAAGAGAGTTTGCCTAATGTCTTGAACCTTTTCTCCTTATTCCATCACCACTATAAATTGTTCTCATGGTTTTAAAATGTGGGTGCCCTCAATGACAATATATATTTTTCAGAATATCATACAACGCTATTAAGTATTTTAAGAAGCCATAAGAAATAGGCCTATAAAACACAGTCCCAAGATACTAAAATTCTCAACAACGTCTAATTGAACTATTTTGTTACTATTCACTTGATTGTACCTAACATAGACCTGAAGATCATCTCTTAAACCAAAAGAAGTAATAACAAATGGGTAGAAGTACCAAAGCCTATTCAAACCAACCATATCAGTTTAACGTACAAGCCAAACTTGATTTGTTTAAACCGATAGTGACAAGTAAAATTTTCTTTATATATCACATAATGTTATACTAGGAACATATAACAAACAAACCTCATGTCCAAATATTCTTAAAAGCATTAGGAAAAGTCCGAATCCTAATTCTCATTAATTTGGACTAATATGTTCTAACTGCATAGCTTCATGTCATTCTCTAAGGACATAGTTAAATGAGTACCTTTTGTCTTTCTACCCAAAACTCATTTTTCTTTAGACAAATTATCATTTTATTAGTTCATAATGACTTCATCTATCCTTCATATGTCCATTGTATATTGTCTACGCAATGCCTAAACATAATCATCAACTGCATAAACTAATGCTTAATATATTTTGAATTTAGTGCATTTCATCCTTTAGTGTATTCCCTTATGTTCTTTTGTTCTTTGCCAAGACACATTGACTAAAACAAACTTCAAATGTCTCTTCCTTGCTGTTCATCTTAGAACAACTCTAATCCTTTAAAGGAACTTCCTAATAGTTTCCCTTTATCTTAAGCAAAATTCCCTTGAAAAGTAGTTCATCATCACAAAAACTTATGCAAATAAGAATTATTCTATTTTCCAAGCTCCCATTCAACCTTACAACAATATTACCTGAGTGAAAAATAGAAGGATTTCTTTCTTTATCACAAATTCTAATAAAACATGTGACTTAAATAAAATACTAAAAAAATCAAAGAAGACAATGAAGCAATACATAGCAAAAAAAAAAAAACTCAATCAATAATAAAACATGATCTAAACTAAATGTATTCATGAAAATCAAATAAACTTTATGAGGACAACAAGATACCAAACACGACATTAATAGCTTCATTTAGGCAAACTATCGACTTGTAAATCGTACTCTCAATAATATGGTGAAGATATATTAACAACCAAACCTATCAATCGAAAGTCTTCCTTTGGATTGGCGATTACTCCCATGATATAACTTTATGCTATCTATTTTCATCACTAGCTAACTATGTGTGTACCTGTTACTTGGTCAAACTGATCTCTTCCTTTGGGGTGACAACCGTACGCATAAGTAATAGGTCTACAAAAATCTCATTAATTTTGAAAATGTCAATATCATGAATTAGAGGCAACTTTTACAACATGATCCATCAAATCAACATTCACAAAGAAAATTAGATCATTATGCAAAATCATATTATTTATTTATTAATAATTTATCACAATGAAAATGAAATTGTACCAACATCATTCAAAATCAAGAATGGTTTCTTTACTGGCATAATTCAATAATGAGAATTATCCTCAAAAGCTTGACTGATAAAAAAAATAAACTTTATTGAGTTTTCTACCCAACCATTTAACATATGTAGTGGGGCACCATATTCAAAATCCAATAATCAAAGTATTAATAACCTAACTCTATTAGATGTTAGCCTTCTTTTGAGTGACTAACAACTTAACAGATTTAACATTATGTTATACATGCATATTATTATTTCATGTATATTTGTTGTTTGACCAAATTCATACTTATTATTTCATGTGTGTTTGTTGTTTGGCCAAATTGTAACCTTCATTTAGGTTGATCACAATCCATATAACAACAAATATGTTAAAATTTACCCATTTCATATGCCCAAAATTTATAAATATTCAAAACAAATTGGGCAAATTGTGCTGATTTACAATAAATGACTTGTTATTTCAAAATAAAAAACACCAAAATCTTTTTATAACTAATTACAAATAAACAATCTTTAATAAACACACCACAAGAAGAAGACAATTATAGTCCTCCATACTTTATCGTCTCAAATGGATACTTAGAATAAAATATAAATTCTTTACTAACCATATATTTTTATTTAATAATAACTAAATAGTTACAAAATTCTCATAAAAATAATATCCTAGGGCACCCATAGCACTAATTCCAACCTAAGACACTTCCATCAAGCTTGCAGCCAATATATTAGTGGGACAAAATATATATAATCTTAACCTTTATCATTATAAATACATAAATAATTATTTAAATTGAATAATAATAAAGGAAAATTATAATGATAAAGGTTAAGATTATATATATTTTGTCATTATTTATGTATTATTTATAAATTTTGTCATTATTTATGTATTATTTATAAATGACAAAATTTTTGAAAATATTTATAAATAATAGCTAAATATCATAATATATGATATACTGCGATAGACTAATCATGACATATACAGATACAAATAGTAATCTATTAACATTAATGGTAGATAAACAGTAAAATTTTACTATATTTATAAATATTTTAATTTATTTTTTTTTATATTTAAAAAACAACCCTAATAACAATAGTCTATTATATAAAACACAACGAATAAATATATGTATATACACTAATCCATTTTGAGACCACGTAGAGTGCATACTTTCTTTCTTTCTTTCTTTTATTTTTTTTTAATCAATATTGAAAAAATTATAAACTATATTGATGTCAATCTTAGTCAAAACAGATCATAATATTTGAATTTGAACAAAATTTTCAGCAATTGGAAAATTTGGATCAGGCATAACATTGTTCAACTTTGTTAGGAGAGCCAAACTGGAGCTTCCTTCCTTGTAACGGATTGCCTCTAAAACAGAAAAACAAACTAGAAGTTAGTTTTAAACAGAATGACCTTCTTGTAAACACTCTTCTTTAAATGATTAGCTATATATGTAAATGAATGATATACGTTTTGATATAGCTGTAAAAAGAGGGAAAAAGGAACTTATCTTCTTCTTGAGAATAAAAGATAACTCTCTGATGAGCTTCAACAGTGGATGTAGGTGGAAACAGAACCACTATACATGTTCTTCTTCTTCTACTACTACTCTACTCATTTCTTGCTTTGCATGCTCAATTTACCATGGATTTGAGCTAAGAAATCCATCAGAAAACTAAGTTTACAAGAGAAGAATGAGGAGGACGGAGAGGGTTTCAGCAAACACCGAGGAGAAAGTGGGAGAGAAGTGACAGAACCATTATGTCACCTCTGTAATCTTTTTACAGATTTCATAGTCTTTTTACCACATCAAGAAGAAAAGAAACTTGGCACATTGCAATTCACTCGTTTAATTTTCTTTTGGATCGAGTTGGAGAATGGGTCTTCATTAGGAAATTAAACTTTAAAGGCCCATTTCTTTAACAACTTTTAGAGCCTTTGTTTATCCAAGATTTGCCAAGAAACCTCAAAGATTCTTCAATAATCTGTCAAAAAGAGTCAGAAAAGTATCAATAGGATCAACAAAGTATGAAGTTGAAAAGTTTACTGGGAATGGGGACTTTACTCTGTGGGCCAAGAAGATCAAGACCATTCTAATGGTGCAAAAAGCAGCAAATGCCCTTGAAGATCCAAAATAAATTGCATCAACAGTTACTGCTGCGGTCGTTTAGTAAATACTGCACGATCGTTTAGCTCACCCAACCGTCGTTTAGTAAATCCGTATTTACTTGACGACTACATGAGTTTCTTTTGCGCAAGAGAGAAAACTCAAAAACCTTTTTCAATCGTTTATAAATCATCATTTCAAAATAGGAAAACCACTTTCCTTTTAAACTCACGGTTGCCATGAATTCAATAACCACCCAATCACTTGGTTATTAAAGAAAAATAATTAATTATCCAATAATTACTATTATTATAAATATAAATGATAACCAACTTATCATACTATATTTATAACCTATAGTTTTAATATTTCATCTCATGAAACATATAAACCATAATTCTTTTTCTATTCCATGGTACTTAATGTAAATCTCATTTACATCAATCCTCCACTAGATGTATCTCATACATCATACCGATTATATCACATATAATCAAAGTACCTCTTGTCAATTTGAACATTTCAAATCAACACCAAGAACTGATCCTCAACTGAATCCATTGAGCTACCAAGGGGACCTTATAGACCTATAGCTTGAAGCTCCAACAGTACGTGAATAACTGACTAAACTCTTTAGCCACGGGATCCACCATCCGTTAATTGCCAGGCACTCTATTAAAGATCGACAGTTGAACTCTCCTTACCATAGATATATTATGTGTCCATTTTAACCAATTAGCAGTGCGACAACCCTTCACAGATCGCTCGTAAGTACAGTTGGGCCAATAACCGTTATGCGTTTGTAGTTACATCTGTTTCCTTAAGTACCACCGATCCCTCTAATGAACATAAGTCATAGTTCTACTATGACTGAGTTTTCTCTTCCAAAGATAAGCTGTGGCCACTATGTTCAAGCTCCGAAATCAGCCCTTAAGGGAGCAATCTCTCTACTTATTCCTGCTTCGGGAAGGAGTGAATTCTATCTTGTGAATTGAGTTTCCAGCTCCCACATCAGAAAAGTCCCTAAAAAGGTAGGCATGTTGAGTTGGCAATCTGGCCACTCTCACCCATATTAATCAAAGGACCGCCCTCAAAGGCAGAAGTTCCCAAAACACTCAAGATTGAGGTCGTGTCACCTATGGTCGTTTAGGTGACATGTAAGTCTCTAGTATCAACGGCGTTATATACAGAGTCTAGTCATCTCGTGGTCCAAGTCTTATATAAACTCTTTGTATAGGACACCCCTACTCGAACGTCTCCACATGAATGGTTAGGATCTACCATCTGTAGTAGTTTACAACACTTGCAAATCTCTACAAAGCAGGTCGTATCCGTAGTGTCACAAGGATCAGGTATCCCACCTTAATCCTTATACTACAGACCTATTTATGTTATCACTTAAGCATGATCCACTTGTATATCACATATACATGCGTAAGTTCACATAAGATAACTAAGGAGCTTTGTTTTCTGGATATGAGTAAATGCCAAAATTAAATAACACTTATTTTATTCATTAAAAAATGTGTATCTTTACAAAACAACGAGACTCTGGGAGAATTAGGACACCAATCCCAACAATCTCCCAATTGTTCTAATGACTCGGGTGACTAATGTACAATACAATATAAAAATGTACAATATACAATAAACTAGAGCATACCCCAGTATGATCTTCCACTTGCCCTAGACAAGATGTCGCATGTCCTGCAAACCCAGGCTCTCAAGGTGACCCTCGAACACTTTAGCCGTGAGGTCCTTTTAAAGGGATCAACAACGTTGTGCTCTGATGCGATCTTTGTGACTATTACATTATCGTGATGCATAATCTCCCTGATCAGGTGATATTTCCGTTCTATATGCTTACCCCGACGATGACTTCGAGGCTCCTTGGAATTTTCCACAACCACTATGTTATCAAAATACAGTGTGATCGGAAAATCCATATTTGGAACAATTTCCAAATCTGAAAGGAACTTCCTCAGACAAACAGCCTTCTTAGCTGTTTCACAAGCCGCTACGTATTCAGCTTCCATAGTGGAGTCCGTGATGCATCCTTGTTTAATGCTTCGCCAAACTACAGCCCCTCCATTTAGAGTAAACACTGACCCCGATGTCGATTTGTGAGAATCTTGATCGGTCTGAAAGTCAGATGATGGAACACGAGACATACGCAACGGAATAAAGACCTAATTACACTCTAATTGCTTTTAATTTAAAGGAAAAAACATGCAACTTGAAGTGGAAAAACAGTAAATTAATAAGATAGGATACAACCTTTGTAGCTCCCGAAAACCGCTTTTTCTCACTGAATCTCGACCCGAACTCTTCCGGACCACCACTAGAGTTGACCTACTATTCTCTGGACTCAGAACCAGATTGTAGGACCCGGTGGATGAAGAAAATGAGAGAGAGAAAAGAGATGGAAAATAAGATGGATCTTTGGTTTTGGGTTTTCCCTTTGTTTTTTAGCCCAATTTTGAAAAACCTAATTTTAACGAAATTGCAAGAGTTTTAAATCCAAATTCAAAAGCCCAATTTATAGAAAAACCATGCAACAATTACATGAACCAAATCCATAAAAACCCAACACCTATAATCCACTATCTTAGTGGGCTTAATGTCTCCACTATAAGCCAACACCTAGCCCACTATTTTGTTAGTGGAATTATCCAACAAAAGTTTGGATTTTTTCATAAACGTTTCGCAAGATCAATCAGGTCATTGGTCAAAGTTAACATTTTGACTTTTTATGGTTTTTTCGTGTTGACTAATTTTGACTTACGAGCATGAATGCATTCATTTTCTCGAATTTCAAATCACATTTGAATATAAGGTCGGTCAAAATTTGACTTTTCAAAGTCAAAAGTCAACTCTTTGACTTTAATTTATTCTTGATATTTCCATTATTTCGAGCTTTCGAATTATGAACGTATTATTATTGATATTTAATAACATTTAAATATTTAAAGTTGTATCATTAAACTGAAAAATCCGAACCACTATATACAATATACTTGGTCGATTCTCTCTCTTTACCTAATTTCGAAATTCGAATCATTCTATCATACTGTTCTAAGTTTATTCCATATGAGCAGTAGGGGAACTAATGAACTTAGTACTATGGGCTCCAACGATATGAGAGAGTTTGGCTGAACTCTTTAGGGAGCTAATCACATTCGTTAACTAAGGGTCATTCTCTATAGTCCCGTGAGTTGCATCCTCACTATAGTATATTATGTGTGTCCATTGATATACCTGATTAGTAAGCTATCCTTCACAGGTTGTTCGTAATCTCGCTAGTCATAAAACGTTTTACCCCAAGACTACATCTTGTTCCTTAAGTTCTACTGATCCTCTAATGAACAATTGGTTTAAGGTCAACCATAAACCGAATCCTCGCGGGCAAGAAGAGGGTGGGCCTTATTCAAGACTTGGATTCAGTAGCTAAAGGGACACCTATGTTACTACTATAACGGGTAGAAGTGAATTCGTCTTGCACCTTATGTTCCCAACTATCACCCCAATCTTGCCCTGCAAATTGGGGCTTATTGGACTAGCGATATTGACTGCTCACCTATGCAAATCTAAGGATAATTCCGAGTGAACAGGAAGTTCATAGTTAGCTCAGTGATTTAAGATTATTAACTAGTGTCATAATTAACGAAAATGTAATTTATATACATAAAACGACATTTAAGAACGTAAAGTAACTATTTCATGGTTCGTCCTTATGTAAACTTTGCATAGAGAGCCCACTCACATATTCTATTGAACGATTTAGGATCACATCGTTTTGTACTAACTACAAGTGGCCGCATCCATGAGTGTCCTTAAATAAGGCCCACTATCATTCATATACTATAGACATTTTTGGCTATAATTGAACTTGTATCCCATTTATGTCACTACAAAGAGTTCAAACTACATTAAATAGCCTGAAGACTAGTTTATGGTGTCTGTATTTCAATAAAACTTTATCGAAAAACAAAATAGAATATGTTTATTAATTTACAATACGAGTTTTAGGACATAAATCAACAACTCCACTTGGATTAAGAAACTCCTTGTGGAGTATCAACATGTTGAATTAGTGAGAAACATATGCAGTACATAATAACATATGAATACTAGGGCATACCCAAAGTTTTCCCATGTCCTAGTTTACAAACTTGTAAGACTAGATCTGTAGTGACTTCAACAACTTAGCCTGAGGGCCTTTGTAAAAGATCAGCAATGGTTTTGCTCAAAAGATTATTTGGGTTGTATCAAGTCTTCATGATGTACAATCTCTCGGATCAGTATGGTATCTTGCGCTCAATATGCTTGTCTGCGGCTTTGTGCTTCTTGGTCTTCATAGAATTGAACTGCACCACTATTCATACATATATAAGTGATAGTGGCAATGCATATTTGGGAGACTTCCAAATCTGTCATCAATTCTAACCCAAATGTACTTTGCTGCTTCAGCAGCTACTTGTATTCAGCTTCCATTGTGTGAGTCCGCAATACGTTTGTTTACATTCAACTATGCTCTCATTTAGAATGAATTAGTCCGATGTTAGACTTCTGGATCTTTTTTAGTTGAAATATCAGATTCATGTATCTAGTAGGATCAAATCTTCTCATATAACGACATGTGGTTCTCGTTCTCCTAAATACTTGAGGATATTTTTAACGATAGTCAATGATCATATCTAGGATTGGAATCGATACCTTATTGACTACTCCTACTGCTAGCATATGTAGGATCTAGTACATACTTGTCATATCATCAGCTCTACTTGCAGAAGCATAGGAATTGTGTCTTCATATCCTCAACCTCTTAAGGTGTCTTAGGACTTGATCCTTTGATCAATGGATTATCCTATAGTAAGGTCAACTTCTTTTTTGATATGCAGTCTATTACTAGCAACATTTGTTTATATAATGCTTGAGACATGGCTAGTGTTTTTGTTCTTGCGGTCCGATAATCTGAATCCTGAGAACATACTGCACATCCTAAATCTTTCATTTGGACTCGCCATGTGGTGGTGTGTGTGATCGTCCAGTAGGAAGATACACCTACCTCTTCCTCACTTATGAGCACTAGAATATCAGTCAACATAGATTAAAAACAAGACGCTATGTAGATGACGTTGTTTCTTGTAAACATAGGTTCTGTTCAATTAATTGTTTAAAGCATAAGATTGTCGCCAGTATATCCAAATCTATATATTCCAGATGTAGAGCCATTAGTTCACCCATAAATGGATTTTGAAGCGTAGCCTTTTTTTTTGACCCTTTATGCATAAACCTCTTGGTTCGGCCATATTAGATACTATTCTCAAGATCGCCACAGTTTTAGAAAGGTGGTCGTTAACATCACTGCCTAATTTCGATGTCATAAGAGGAGCGAATGGATAAAGAGCATTCTAAATCGACTAGAGCATGGCAAACGGTGAGAATAGTTTTTTCATAGTCCATTTTCCTCTATTAAGGTATAAAACCTTGCACAAGATCTGAAGCTTTGTGTGTTGACGTGCTATAACCGAGATTGGTTCTGCGATTTTTTGCTAGTCCAACCTATGACAACCATATGGTTTTACTCTTTGGATTGTATCTACAGTTACCTCACATAATTAAGTACTGATCAATTTCGAAGGTCACAGGCTTTCCGGGACCACTGATCATGGTTCCACATCTTTCATCGTCTGTGTTATAGGTTGATGGGGATCTATAAAGTCTACTTCAGGTATACGAATTTTAAGTGTTTTCTATGTTAAGCCCAATAACGGTCAGGGCTAGAACAACCTCCACTTACGATCGAAGGGTAAGCATTCTAACTGTTAGAAGGATGGTGACACAGATGTATTTTTTTATTCTATTTACTTGGGTAAAGATAGAACTAGCTCATAATTGTAGCATTTGGAAACTTTATTATACTAGTTTATAGCGAGGTGATTGTTTTCTTATGTAGTACTTCAATCTAGGAATGTGAGCATTTTGTCGATACAATTACTTTTTCTCTTGAGGAATCGTAAATAGGCACCTTTTGTTTCCTTTTGGATACTACATAATGAATAGTTTTTGACTGACGTGGTAGGTATTTTGCACCAATTAGGTGTCGGGATCCCATTTACTAATTATGACAAACTTGCTTTATGCCTTTTCCAATAGCTAATAGTGTTTATGAAAACACTATATTAGATGGGAACATTTATCAATATATAGAACAGCAGTCTCTTATGTGTCCTTAAAAGGACATCAGTAAAACTTAACAACAAGCAATAATTGACGGAAAACCAAGTCCACAAGTTCTGTTTGTCTTTTATCTAATAACCTTCGTGCTAAGGATATTTAGGTGCAAGAAGTTTGTGACTGTTGATTCCGTGTTCTTCATATAGTTCGTGGAAATCTTAGAGTACATATATTCACCACCGTCGAATTGATCTAAGTGTTTAATGTTTTAGAATAACTGTTATACCAGCTTATATGCTCTTTGACATCTTTCAAAAAGATCAGATTGTAGTATACATTAGGTAAAATATGGCTCATACTTGACCATAATACATCAATAAACGTAATGAATATTATACACCTAGAGCTTTTGACTATCAGTTCCGATCAATAGGTCCGAAGTACAGAGTTTAAGGTACGTGGCTCTGAGCCTTTTCCACAGTAAGATCTTTAGTCCTTTTTCTCAAGACAAGATCACATGGAGGTAAATGAGAATTGTCTTAATAACTGGATTTAGGAGTCCATTCTTTAACATCTGATCAACCTGTATTGAGATTTTATGTGACAGTCATTAGGTAGCCATCGAATTTCATACCAAAACATTAGAAAGAAAACTTTTTGTTTTTATTCTAGAGTTTTGGCTGTTCTAAAATCTCACTATTTAAGACAAATTTTGCTTTAGTATGTTTAACTATATATAAGTGTTTTTAGTAACAACAAAATTTGAAACTTTTTTGAAGTATGAACGTATCGACTTAACTTCAAAGTTTTTTATTGCAATTTGTCTTATAAATACAAAGATAAGATATTAAATTTCTTCTAAGAGGTGATACAAAAACATTTTTTAAGTATAGTATCTTACTTCGAAAATTAACACTTTCAAGTCTTCCACTGCTTCGGTGAGATAACCTACTCATTGTTCATAACCTTGAGAGTGAATCTTAGATCCTATCCTTCAAGTTTTGGATTAGTTTGGAAATGAGAGCAAATTGATTAGTGGCTTACACTGAAACTACATGATCCAGCGTTGAGGTATCTCCGACTAGACACAGAAATGTCATCAAGAAACTAGTAATTTCAATAATTTACCTTATATACTTCTTATCCGACGCAAGGGGACTACTGAGGAAATTTCTTCAGATTCAGACAACTCAAAGATCATAAAATCATATACTAGTGATTGAATTCAATGATCTATTTTCCATGTTGAGTAATTATCGCCGTTTAGTTTCTCAAAAGATAAGAGTTGATCTAGAGAGCTAGTTATGCTGAAAAGAAAAACATATCCTTTTTTTAAAAAACATTAATCTTTTAAATCCAATCAAATTTAGCAAAATAAAAAACTAATAATGTACCCTTCATTATTATATTTTGCAACGATATTTCAATGGTTTAGAATAACCTCCACCGAGGGGTGATCGACTATTGCTCCGTTGAACCAAGACTATCTTGACTAGATACTATCACCAGAATAACTCTTATTCCTATAGTATCTTAGTTATTGCTACTTTGGTCAAGAATTTACTAACACTTAGTAATTCTCGTAAGTGTGACCCTCCATTTTTAGACCTCACAGATCAGAATCATTATGCTTCCGAAGTTGGAAAGACAAGAATGAAAACGGACCTGAGAGACCCTATCAATTTCTAGAGTTTGCAGAGTTCCGAATCCTATAATACAGCCCTCCGATTGGTAAGGTCGCTCCAGGGCAGACATGCAGGCGCATTATAGGAATCTCACGGTGTGACCTAATGAAAGGGACCGTAGGATGTGTTGACACACTTCCTTCTCCCACTTACTATGAACAACTTCCCCTATTTACCTTGGTATTGACTCATGCATATACTCTTCGAATGAAGTCCGCTCCCAGGGCGGCCCAAAGCCAAGCATGAATCTCACGGTGTGAACTCTTAGGGACGCTAGAGCTTAAAGTATATTACTTCTCTACAGCTGAAGTGTTCTAGACGGTTAGGGTATAAAATACTTAGCGATACATTTCGTCTAACTAAACATATCCTAAATCTAGGTGATTCATCCGAGTATAACTTTTATACTGGATTTTTAACCTACGATGTCTAGGTGATAAAAATTTTATTACCTCACACCGCTCACGCATGTTCATAAAACAAGTTTAACCTAACTCAGACGCCGGCTCGATCTCCAGGTAGTAGGTGTTCCGTAAACCGTCAACTTAAAAACCTTCAACCTTAGTCATTTTATCTGACTTTTTGCCAAGATCTTGCCGGGTGAGTTTTCTTGTAGCTTTGGTTTTACAAGATATCGATCTATTTTCTATGAAAATTGGGATTGCTCGATGGTTAACCCTAAATGAGCATGCATCTTATCTTTGTTATAGATTTTAGAAGTCTAGGTTATTTTATAACAATTATAAAATAAATTATAATAATTATAACCCTAGAGCATTCATCTATAACATGCTTCCTTCAATCAAACATGCTTTAATATAACACTTATATTA
>NC_052357.1:35149362-35158013 GCF_009727055.1 Benincasa hispida
ATGATCAGGTGCCCCTTCAATGAAATAAGACATTCACAATCAATATACAAAATAACTCCTTGTTACTGTAACTGTTAGTCACCATTGTTCTGTCCAGACATTGTTAAACTCACTTAACATTTTCTTGTAAGTGTATCCTCTCATATGTTATCTGGCGATCTCCTGGCACAATGGTGGGCTTCGGTATTTATAGAGCTCAAGGTGAAAGAATCTTTTCTCTCTAATGATTGCAATGATGAGCAGTCATTAAATCTCCTGCTCTGATGCACCGATTAATGGTCACCGAAAGTTGAGTGTACTTGCCACACGGTTGTCAACTAAATTCAGATTCCGTCATCAGCTTTCCGTCCCATCATAATTTATTATGTTGTCACCTTGATGCGCAGTCTTTATGCAACCACCTTCTTACAACTTCTCACGATCGCATGACTTTACGATCATAATCTTTCAATCGTGCAGGCGCCTAATTCCTTGGATCGTAATTTTACTTGTGTTAATGCATTTGTCCTGCACAAAATAAGTAAATTAACTGCTTTTATGTGATGGGCGCATGCAATTGCAATTTTCTCAATTTAACACTTTTCGACATGATTTTGTTTATTTTTACCGTCGCATTACCTCATTGTTTTACTTATTTGCGCTGTAATAATGTGATTTCTACCCGTTATCAGTTTGCACCTTCCCATCAGCACCTCGTTTCCTCTTTTAGATCCATTTACAACACATAGGTTTTACCACATCAGGTTGATCTATAAGATCCCAAACTGAGTTGAAGTACATAGAATCCATCTCGAGATCCATAGCTTTAACCCATTCATCTATATCAACATCCTACATTGCCTTCTTGTAAGACAACAGATCCTCAACTTCGCAATCAACTACCATAGCTAGGGTTTCAGTTAAACCCATATAGTGAATAGGTGGGTTCGCAACCCTCCCACTACGTCAAGGTTACCTTAACACTTGAGGTGGAATTGACCTACTAGATGAACCTACATAAAAAACTCTCGTTGAGTTAGTAGGCTCTTCGATAACTCTTGTTGAAGTTTCAGTAGTTTCTTTGGAAAGCTCATTCAACATGATTTTACTTCTAGGACTATACTTCTTTATATGATCCTCCTTAAGAAAAGTAGTCTTTGTCGATACAAACACTTTGTTCTCTTTAGGATCATAAAAGTAACCCCCTCGTGTCTCTATGGGGTAGCCTACAAATAGGCACAACCTCGAACATGGTTCCAATTTCTTAAGATTAGCCTTAAGCACATGTGTTGGGAAAGCCCATATGTGGAAGTAATGTAAACTAGCTTTATGACCATTCCACAACTCCAATGGTATTTTCGCAACACTGACGGAGGAAACGGAGTTCAGAATATAAGCTACAGTCTCTATTGCAAAACCCCAAAACGAGTGAGGTAAGGAAGCGTAACTTATCATTGACCAAACCATGTCTAATAGGGTTCGATTTCTCCTCTCTGATATACCATTCTGCTAAGGTGTACTAGGTGCTGAGAGTTGGGAAACAATTCCATGTTCTATCAAATAGTTCTAGAACTCGAAATTCAAAAACTCTCCACTTCGATCAGATCGAAGTGTTTTATTTGTTTTAGTTAATGAATTTTCAACTTCAACCTTGAACTCTTTGAACTTTTGAAATGACTCAGACTTATGTTGCATTAAATAAACATACCCATACCTCGAATAATCATTAGTAAAAGTGATGAAGTATTCTTAGCCTTCCCTAGCTCGCACATTCACCGGACCACAAAGGTCTTAATGTACTAACACTAGAGACTATTTGGCCCTATCACCTTTACCAGAAAAAGGTCTTTTAGTCATTTTGCCTTTAAGGCATGACTCACACACAGGTAAAAGATTTTCTTCTAACTCGCTTAGAAGTCCATTCTTCACCAACCTCTGAATCCTATTTAGAATAATGTGCCCTAAACATAGGTGCCAAAGTTGGGCATTTTCATTAGGAGAAACTTTAAGTCATTTATTTTGAGTTACGACGATTTTAATTATGTCTATGTTATGAAGGGAATTTGTTACTAACAACCTTAGCGTATACAAATTATTTTCTAGTTAAGTTGAACATATATCAACACCCTTTTTCATAATAAACACTCTATTAACAAAAAAAAATAAGTATATATTTACATTCGAGAAAAGACTTTACAGAAATTAAGTTCCTCTTTAACTCGGGAACTACATAAACATCATTCAAAATGATAAACCTATTCTGTAAAGTCAATTGGAGTCCTCTCACTGCCACAACTAAGACGATATGCCCAGTTTCAACTCGCATTGTCATCTCACCAGCACAAAGTTACAACTAGGAATTAATTCCTTGGAATGAAGAACAAACATGATTAGTGGTCCCAAAGTCAATAATCCATGTAGAATCATCATTCTCCACTAAACAAGTCTCCAAAACCAGTAAATCGTATTTACCTTGTTTCACCTTCTTCTTCTCAGCCAAATAACGAGGGCAGTTTTGCTTCCAGTGCTCGTTCTGGTTGCAGTGGAAACACTTTCCCTTGTCAACCCACATTGGTTGCCTACCCCGCGGAGTGACAGGTTGTGGGTTAGCAGGCGCCTTCCCCTTATGACCCTTCTTCTTTTTCCACTTGCTCATGCTGGAAGAAGAATGTGAAGACTTAGTTCCAGAGGTCAAACCTTTATGGAATTTCTTGGAAGATGAAGCAACATTTGCCTCACCATCCTTCTTTTCCTTGCTTTTCAGCAAAGATTAATATGCCTACAACTCATTGAGTAGAGTTTTAAGGTTGTAATCAACCTGGTTCAAAACAACATTGCTTATGAAGTGAAGGAAGCTTTCTGATAATGACCCCAAAATAATGCTAACTTGGCTGGCCTCATCGATGCTCGACCCGTATATATCTGCCACGTTGAAGTGGACCATCATGTTCAGAATATGTTCAAGAACAGATGTTCCCTTTCTTCATTTTGGAGTTGAAGATGAACTAAAGAGCGTCTGCCTAAGTCGTACGGATAGTTGTCTGACCATTCCCCTCAGAGACTCTATGATCTCACGTGCAGTGATCATGGTCTCATCCTTCCTGGCCAAAACATCATTAAAGCTGGCCAAAATATATGCTCGGGCCTTTTTGTTCGCCAGTGGCCCATGCTCGTATGCCTTTCAAACATTTCAAGCAGCATTGAGAGGTGGAATAGGAGGACACTCCTCCATAAGGACGAACAATAAGTCTTCGATGATAAGTATCATGTTAATTATATTCTTCCAACTAGCATAATTCTCGCTAGTCAGTTTATCGACGGCTAAAAGTGAAAGAGTAGCAGTAGCCATTGTATTGCTCAAAAAATTGAACAAACTTAGTGATTCTACTTGCATTACCACTTTTAACACCAATTAAGTTTTAGCAAAATAGTTCTATTATACCCTAAGTGACACTTATTTTGAAATGATGCTCCAATGAGACAGAACAAAAGTCACCATAGGGTGATCAAGGGTCCCTTCACTGGAATGAGACAACCTCAACCATAAAACAAAAACAACTCCTTGTAACTGAATCTAACAATCACCATTGTTCGGTCCAATATTTGTTAACATCCTTAACAATTATGTCTAAGTGTAACCCCTCATTTAAGAACCTAGAGTCCCGCCCTAATGCACCCACCATAGGAAAAATGTAGATTAGGATAAGGGACTAAAACAACCCTATCCATTTATGGAGATCAAATAAAGAGTTGTGCAAATACAACCATCTTTTAGGGGACACTCCCGGGGTGTCTCGAGGCGATGGGTGAAAACTTTATCCATGAGAGAGACTAAGGGATATGTTGTCACACATCCTGCTCCCACTTACTTTGAACATTCTCACCATTCACCTTGGTATTGACCTACCCAAATGGCATTCTTTAGGGGGACAGTCCCAGGGTGCCTCGAGGCCGAGGATAGATCTCACGGTGTGAACCCTTTAGGGAGAAACGTGTAGAGGTAAAGTGATGTATCATATACCCCAATTACCTCCCATTGAATGTTCTACCTAGAGATTCATTAACTTAGAAAATTCGGCTACTGATTTTAACTAAGTGGTTGTTTAATTTGCTCAAAAACAACACTTGCTTTTTATAATTAAACAAGTTTGATTCAAGTTTTATTAACACTTTAACAGACTATCATCAAATTTGCATGCATGCAAAGAATATATCTAATTCACCTTTCCATGTAGGTTCCCAGATAGGAGTGCGACGTTTTCATCGACTTAAGTACCCCAGCCTAGGCAGAACCAACTTTAGCCAAAAAGGTCGCTTAGAGATAGATTCGGTACATATTTCATCTTTTGTTAGTCAATTTAATTCTATTATACCAAATTAAAATATTAAACTTAGGTTTCTAATCTCATTAGAATGGTGATCTTAGGTCTATCTCAATCAAATTTTAAAACATGATTAAAGTCTAAGTTTGCATGCAACTCTTTCTTATTGATTTTAATTCTAATTTCATTAATTATAACTCTTATAAAGAATGAAACAATTAAAACTAACCACATTGCTAAGAAGGACATCGACAAGGTATTTATAACTTTTATAAATAAACCTAAGTGTCATGCCTCATGCAATGTTCATTCATTATTAATATATAACATTTATATAACAAGTAATGAACTAAGCATACATGCTAACATACATCCATATATTATAACATTTAATGCATGCTTTTATAAATAAACCGAAGTGTCATGCCTCATGGATATGCTTTAATGCATGCATATATTGTAACTCTTATATTATATGATGCATTAGCATGCTTTAAGTAATTAAATCATGCAAATTACAATATTATAACATTTATAATATAAAGCTTATACATGAAAAAAATGCATAACCTATGGTGGGTTTTAAAACTATATGACATACATTATGGCATACAATATAAACATACATCACATATACATTCAATAAAAGTTGATGGACCGGGATAATATGCCTCAAAACCGAAAATAAAAGCAAACTATTACAAAAGAAACAAGTCAACCGGTTCAAACATGCGAATCGGGTCTTGAACTTACTACATGAAGCCTCGTCACTTGATCGCATAGTAAATACTTCTGATCATCGAGTAACGCAAATCGAGTATAAATGATCGTATAGTGATGATCGTGTGGCTAAGGACTATGTGATGAGCATGAAATTCCACGCGATCATGCAGTGCACATTGAGTAACGCATGTCATGTGATCTTATAGCTAATGACTATGTGATGAGCATGATAGTCTACACGATCGAGTAGCAAGCATCGTGTATCGTATACTAAGTGACCGTGTAGCTACTAACAATGTGATGAGGATGATAACCTACACGATCGTTTAGCATGCATTCCATGCGTCAAGTATCAAATACTCTGCGATCGTATATCTCGAGCATCTATGCGATCGAGTAGCCAACGCAACACAATCGTGTAAACTCTTTACTCGATCGCGTAGCATTAGCTGTACGATCATTTAGCGAATTCTACACGATCGAGTAGAATATTTCTACATGATCACATAGTCAAATCTATTTGTTTTCTACATGATCACATAGTTTAACTTGAGCTACACGATGCGACCATCAATTTGTTTTCTCCCTTGAAGTGAACAACTCCTCCTTACATCTAAAGTTTATTCACGAATGACTCAAAAAAAATAAACAAATATAGACTCGATTGCAAGTTAATATGACTAAAAATGCAGGGGCCCTTAAAAATTAACTTTTGTAAAAGTAAAGAAAGCTTTAAATAGAGAAAATTACCCCAAAACATCCATCAACAACATCCACAATCACACTTAACACTTCAACGCATTGCATAAATCTTAAAACCCACCAAGACTGTAAATGAAATTCAATACAGCAATGGAATTTGGAAATGAGGACAACCTGGCTCTCATACCAATTGAAAAAACTCTAAATCTAGAGAACCTATGAGCGGAAGCGGATTGTCCAATCTCCATTGTGAAAGAACTCATACATTCATAGTCATACTAAAAAGATTATACATTAAATCATAAATTACAGCATGCTTCTTGAAACAAATACAAAAGATAGAGAGAAAATACCTTTGAAGAACACTTCTTTAAATATCCCTCGATCAGTCACGAACGCAACGAGCAAGTCGAACTCCCTCAAACAGCAACAAGTATAAACTGAATACTCGTAGTATCATCAGGATAAGGTATCCCTCCTTATCCATATACTACAAACCATTGAGGTTATCACTTAAAGCACGATCCACCTGTATGTCCCCACATATATGTTTAAGTTACAACGATAATCATGGATCTTAGTTTATCGGTTTGTGATACTAAAATATCAAATAGTTCATAGACTGAAGTGTATAAAATATCATATATTATAAATCACAATGTGTTTATTCATACAAGTGTTACAAATAATAGAACCCTGCGAGATTTAGGGCATCAACCCTAATACCATTTTCCTCCCACTGAGTGTTTTACTTAGGGTTATTTAATTTAGGAGAATTCGTCTACTAATTTTACTAAGTGTTTGTTTAAATTTTCCCAAAAGTAACTTTTACTTTGGATAGTTAAACAACTTTGATTAATGTTTATTAAACACTTTAATAAACTTTAATCAACAATTGAATGCTTGTAGCAAATCAATCTAATTTACCTTTCCAAGTAAGTTTCCAAAAAGAGGTGTTACATTTCCATCAACTTAAATACCCCACCTTAGGCAGAACTAGTCTCAGACAAAAGGTCAGTTATAGATATATTTGCTACAAATTTAATCTTTTAATTAAGAACAATTTAATCTCATTAAACTGATCAAAAGATTGAACTTAATTTATAATCTCATTACAAATGTTATCTTAAGTCTATGTAAATCATATTTTAAAACTATTTTAAAAAATGACTTTAACCTAAAGTTTGCATGCAATTCTGAATTATTGATTTTAATTTCTAATTTCATTTAATTATAACTTTTATAAAATAAATTATGGAAATTAAAATCATCCATTGCATGTTATGACGTACTAAGAAAAAATATAACGATTATAAAATTACTTAAAGTAGTGTTATGCATCATGCAATTCATTTCATTACTAAACATACATAACACTTATACATTAAAGTAATGAAATAATTAATAACGTAGATCCATATAATATAAATGGTGTATGACTATATTATTAATGCATGCAACCAGGACACTTATATTATATGATGCACGAGCATGCTATAAAATTAAGCCATGCCACTATATATATTATAACATTTATAATATAAATGATGCATAACTTATGGTGGGATTTTTACTATATGGCATACATTATGACATATAATAATAAAATAAATCATACATCCAATGTATAATTTTAAACAACAATTATTGGACGGGATTGAAATAATAATTAAATATTATAACACCTAAACAATTAATTAAATTAATATAACACTTATATTAATTTAATTAATAATTAAATATTATCAAAAATAGTCAATCGGTTGGAAACAAGTGAACTGGGCCTCGAACCGCTCGAACCGAACAACCAAACACCCAAACTGGACCCGAAACGGTTCAAACGAACCGAACACAAACAAATTGAGTCACGAACCAAACCAGGTGAGAACTAGTTTGTTTTTCGTCTCAAATCGTTGCAATGTTGTGCCTAGCATTGCAAAGCTACGAAAAGAACAAAACAGTCTTCCTCATCGCAGCGTTGCAATACTGCGGTACAGTCAACACTGTACAACCGCGATCATCTTCATTTTTCCTTCTATTTGGGCCTCAGTTTCTCCAGAAATCACCAAGAACATCACGAGCGACTCAATATAGAACAAATATAGTCTCGATTGCAAGATTTATGCCAAAAAACAAAGGGCCCTTACAAATTGAAATTGAAAAGCTTAAAGCGATAAATCTAGATCCAATCTTGAAAACATCTAAAATTGTAAACCAAAATACACATTCCATAAATATTCATCATATGAACACAGAATGTAAAACCCACTATTGCTGTAATTAAATTTTGGAAATTAAAAAAATTCGGGACCAAAACCACGCTCTAATACCAATTGGAGGAACCTGTGAAGGCCCTAATCGGAAACATGGATCGTCCCAATTTTTGGTTTTTCACAGAACACAAAATTACATAATAAAAATATGCATTCAAATTAAAATTTACAGTGTGCCTAAAAAAATTGAGAAAAGGAAAAATAGGGTTCAAGAAACCATACCCTTGAAGAGCCGTTCTTCTCAAATTTCAACTTCTCCAAAATTGGTCACGAACAAAGCACGATCCAAAATTGCCACCACCACAAAATCTTCCTCTGTATTCTTTTGTGATGAGAATCATAGGAGTTGTGTGGGCTCTATGAATTTTGGGAGAGAAGGAAAGGAAATTGAGAGGTGAGGGAGAGTTTTTTGGATTTTTTTTTAGAGAAACCTATTGCTTCCAATCTTTGTAAATTCTCTTGTAAACGAAAATTGCCACACCAAATCTCATGTAACCTCCCACTAGTCACGTGAATTGAGAAAGATCAGGAGAGGGAAGTTATTTCCCTGCCTAAAATTCAAAATTAAAATTAATATAATTAATAAATTAATTATAATTTAAAATTTAAACCTTTATATACATACATACATACATACATAAATATATATATA
>NC_052357.1:35158029-35293029 GCF_009727055.1 Benincasa hispida
GATCAGGAGAGAGAAGTTATTTCTCTCCCTAAAATTCAAATTCAAAATTAATATAATTAATAAATTAATTATAATTTAAAATTTAAACCTTTATATACATACATACATACATACATAAATATATATATAACTATATGTTATATCATATATAACATAGAATCTATGGTTTAATATTATATCATATACAATATAAGCTTAGTTTTAATTCTCTCATCAATGGTATTTAATATAAATCGCATTTACATTAAATTCAATTTTATGAATCCAATCCACAAAATTAATATTTGAATCACATTCAAATATTTATTTCCCTTCAACTAAACTTTATATTATAATGTATCAAATACATTATAGTAACTATATCATATATAATTAAATTAAATTAATTATATCACATATAATTAATTCTCTCATTTAATTTGAATAATTCAAATTAATCAAAAATTAATTCTCATTAAAACCCTGTTGAGCTACAGAGGGGACCTCATGGACCTGTAGCTTGAGGCTCCAATGGTACTTGAATCATTCATTAAATTTCTTTTATTAAATTATTCAACATCCATTAACTGTGGATACTCCACTAAATACTGAGAGCTGCACTCTTCGCACTACAGATATATTTCTATGTCCACTCAATATAACCAGTCAACAATGTGATGTCTCTTTATAAATTGCTCAAAGTAGAACTATGCCAAAATTACCATTTTGCCCCTATAGTTACATCTAACTCCTTAAGTACCACTGATCCCTCTAATGAATAATAAGTCATAGTCCAACTATGACCAACTCCTTTCGGACCAGAAGAGGATGTGACACCATATTGTTCAAGCCCCAAAATTAGCACTTAAGGGAAAAATTTATGTACTTACCCTGATGTTAGGGAAGGAGTGAGTTCCGTCTTCGTAGCTGTGTTCCCAGCTTCTCAATCAGACAAATCCCCAAAATGGTAGATTTATTGAATCGAAAATCTAGCCACGCTCACCCATACAAATCAAAGGACCATCTGCATAGGTAAGAATTCAAAACTCACTCAGGATTCAAGTCATATCACCTATGGTTATCCTTGTGAAATGTAAGACTCTATTATGAACGACTTTATATAATGAGACTAGTCATGTCGTGGTCCGATCTTATACAAACTCCTTTGTATAGAATATACCCGCTCACATGTCTCCACATGAATGATCAGGATCATATCATTTGTAGCACTTTATAAAAATTATAATATCTACAAAGCAGGTTGTATTCATAATGTTACTAGGATAAAGTATCCAGCTTTATCCATCCACTACAGACCATTTAGGTTATCACTTAAACATGGTCTCTACATACATGTTTAAGTTGATAACCTTGGATGTTAGTTTATTGGTTTGTGGGTTTAATGCTACTAAATGTCAAATAAAACATCTCATATTTTATTAAATAAATAAAAAGTTTGTACAATACAATTACAAACTACAGGACCCTATGAGATTTAGGGCATCAAACCGAACAATTATAATCTTTGCATTTATTGGACATAAATGCATAGTATGACCTCGGCATGGGGTTATTTTTTGAGTACTTTTGTACTCACCCTTTCTTATGATGTGTTTTTTTGTAAGGGCAAGGGAAGATTGAGGAATGACGAGAAGAGTCTGTAACCGTACCATTGAGACCAAATAAATGCTTCTGCTCATGTTTTCATGTTGTAAATGTTTGTTTTGGTGTTTGAACCTTGAGAGGTAGTATTTGCACTATTTAACACTTTATGCAAGTCTATAGCTTTGTTTTACAATTTTAGGTGTACCCTTAACTAAGGTTTTATGTTATTTGAACTTTTATTTTATTAAAGTTATAAATTTTATAAAACGGTCTGATTCTTTTGCTTAAGTTGAAAAGAAAATTTGAAATTTATGTATGCATAAGGTAATGACCTTATTAATAGTTTTAGAGAGTCAGATCATTACAATAATTAATTTATTTCAATTAATTTTGATTAAAGATTTGAATTATTTATTAGTTTTGAAATGTAAAAAGGACAAAATAAGAAAGCTAAACTTAGGATATTGATATATATTTAAGGTTTTTCTTAAGCCAAAAGGGGATCAATTTGCTAGATTAAGGTAATTAGTAGCCTTACGACTGAAATGCCTCTGAATAAATATTTCAATTAGAAAAGTTTGCATGATATGTTTTCATGATTTAATACATTTTAGTTAAGCATACTATGAATTTTTATGATTTCATTTGTGGGACCATTTATTGCATGTTGCAGGTTAGATCAGTTTGGTCACAATTGCCTTCCTATTTGTTACTATGTATATCTCATATTTCGTTTATTATGTGCACCTTCAAATTCTTCGGATACTATGTGAATACATCTCACATACAGTAAGAACATGTTAAACTATTCACTCTATTAGCCTATATTCAGATTTAATACTTTAGATTACGTCCCAATTCACAATATTAAGAGCATGTTGCATGTGTCTGCGTAGCCAGACTTCGGTAGTGGAGTTACTTATGAGTGTTTTAAATACTCATTATTTTTATAAAAAAATTCCAGATAAGGGAAAGGATGTAAAGGTGCTTGTCATGGGATCTATTGACGGTGCCATAGGACTAATGAAAATGCTTCATCTTAGTACCATGTTTTTTAGATTGTTTGGATTTTTTTCTATGAGAACCTTTGAGTTTTGAGCTATAAATTTTAAATTTTCCATTTTAATTAAAATTTTTCATTGGATTCCGAATCAAATTTCTTTTTTTTATTTAGAAAATTGTTATTTTATATCAAGATGATCAACTTGAAATTGCATTCATAATAGTAGTGACCTCAAATAGAACCATAGAGAGTCGAGTCAAAACATCTATCCTCTGAAGTTGAAAGCCATAGGTGCTATCTAGTCCCTATCTGCTGGAATCACCCTTGTCATGATGCTTGGAATTTGAATACTAAAGTCGCTTTGGAATGATGATAGGCAGATAGGTGGGTTTGGATGGGTGCTTTGTTACCATTTTCGTCATGCTTGTTTGGCTAGGCTGAAGTTCACTCCCTGATGCTCTGAGATTAAGTTCCTTGAAGTCATGGTCCTTGTTGATGGGCTTGCATATGTTCAACGAAAGGTTTTTGTGGAATCAGAATATTTGGATGTGATTAACCTTCAGAATGATGTGGCTATTTACCTGTCAATGGTGTCATTTATTATAGAGGAAGTGGCTATTTACCTGTCAAATCTATGTACTCTTCACCTCGATCAGATTTAAGTGTTTTAATTGTTTTACATAATAGGTTTTCAACTTCAGCCTTATACTCTTTGAACTTTTCAAAGGCTTCAAACTTATGTTCCATAATAAGTAACCATACGTTGAATAATCATCTATGAAAGAGATGAAGTATTCGTACCCTCCTTTAGCCTTTACATTCATTTGACCTTAAAGATCCGAATGTATGAGTTTTAAAGGTTCTTTGGCTCTACAACTTTTCCCCCTAAAAGGTATTTTAGTCATTTTTCCATCGAGACAAGATTCACATGGAGGTAATGAATCATCTTCTAACTTGCTTAAAAGTCCATTCTTTAAAAATCTCCAAATTCTATCAAGATTTATGTGGTCTAATTTCAAATGCCAGACTCACTAGACTCCGATTGACGTTAGCCTTCCTTCTTTTTTATGCCTTTGGTAGTATTTTTATTTTCCTTCCTTTATTTTCATTTTTGTTATTTTTGTAGTTTTTTGTTTCTTTTCTTTTGTTTCTTTTTAACTTCTTTTTTGTTTTGTAGGTTTTTTTTTGCTTTTGTTTTTCTTTTATTTTTCATTATTTTGTAGGTCTCTCTGATCTTTCAACGGAAAAGCCAATGCGAAGAGAAGAAGCCCAACCATCACCATCCTGTGTGCGATGTGTTTTTAGAGGAGGTTTTCTGTTCCCTTGCTCTTTTCATTTTTGAGCTATACTTAAGATACATTAGGGAGAATGTATCATTTTAATATTGGGGGTGGGGTACCTGTTGGGTATCTTTAATTTTAGCTTGGGGTCCTTGAGCTCTGTGTTTGGACAATGCTTTGTGTGGTTTGGTTTTCTTGTTTGCTCTATTGCTCTGTTGTTATGATGAGTAGTTTATAACACACTCTTTCTGTGATAGAATTTGCATGAAAGAACGTTAGGAAAGCATGATCATGATTTTTAGCCCATTTTTAAACTTTTTTTTGTCTCTCATACATCTTTAAGTCATTGTTTTGCAAAATTAAAGTCTTGCATACTTGGGTTATTTGGTTTGTATTTCTGTTGTCACCCCGAAACGTCCACCTTTGACTTAAGAGTAATCACACTTGTTGTAGAGTAAAACTTGACAAGGTGGATAAAATAAGGCCTATTATGTATTAAAAAAAAAGAAAAATAAAGAGAAGCAAATTAATTGTTTAAAAAAATGCATAAAATAAAGTGTGTATGTGCATGGATATAGGTGAACAGAACTACCTCTGCTGTGTCTAGTTAGGGCCCTGCGAGAAAATAGTGGATAGGTTCCTTACGATGGGGTATAAAAGCACGTTTGGTAGTTCCCTCTTGTTTGCAAGTTTAGTAGGTCCATGGTTGATAACCGAGCCGGAGTAGAGGAAAAATGGGATGAAAGCCTTATAAAACTTTTCCAGGCCGTGAAGCTTAACTAGCAAGACTTTAGGTTCACTTATGCATAAATAGATTAAGAATCATTCTTAAAATTGTGCTTCATTGATTGATTCTAATTGAATTTCGTTGTTGATTGCAAATTTTATTCTTACTGACTGTTGAGACTAGAGTAACAACTTTGCAACTAGAGCTAACATGTTTTTGTTTGTTTGACTGTGTGCTTCTACCATCCTTGTGACGAGCATGTATTAAGTTGGAGATGTTTGATAGCTCTAAAAAAGAGCTATTATTCCTAGCTTAATTTGAGCTCGTTGCTGGATTTTATGTGTTTATTGCCCCATTTTACAGGTACCGGTCACTCAAAGGGTAGAACCAAGCATTTGGAGCTAAACGGGGTTAATTTAAGCAAATTCAAATTGATTTAAGCAATCGAGCTTAAAAGAGGCAAAAATGACTAAAAAGCCCCTGGACAACATCGCAACGCTCAACATTTGCCTTAATCCTTCTGACGTCATAAGACAATATGCCAGTGTTTAGGGCGGCATTGCGATGCTATCAACAGCGTTACAATGCTCCGAATACTTTGATGCTAATCAGCCGCATGCATGCATTCCATCTTCAGCCCAAACGGAGGGCAGCGTTGACGCTACGATTAACACTTTAAATTATTTTCTTTGGTTTTAGGTCAAAAGATGAAGAAAGTTCTTGGAGGCTAAAGGGATATGAACTTAGAGGTTATGGAGGCCGAGGAGTGGCTTTATTATCTTCTTTTCCTTTAATCTCTTAAGTATCATTAGGTTAGATTTTAGTTTTATTTTGGATTGTAAACATGTATTGGCTCGAACTCTTAAATTTGTCTATGAATTTATGAGTTAATCTTCATCTAGGTTCTTAGATCAAGGATTCAATGTCAATTTCGTGAGTCATATGTTTTTATTGATTCTTGCAATTCAAAATTGTGTTTTCTTTGATCGGGTTTAAATTTCGGAGCATGATTATTGATGTTGACTTTCACACTTTATCGTGGATGCTAATGATTCTTAGTGTTGTTAAGGTCCTAAGTAGCAATAGTAAATTAGACATTTGATGGCTATTCCTAAAATGTCTAATTGCTAGGTTCAAAGATAAAATTGGTTAATTGAATATGGATTTCCTGACAATTAAGCGACGTAATTGAATCCTAAATCATAATGCATATGTTTTTATTTCTACATGGCCACTATCGAACCCAATTGAATTTAGAAACATGTAGATTAGTTAGGGTTTAACCTTTCCAACCTTAATAATTAGGGCATTGATTGATTTTGATTTGATTAGTTTTTGGTCTTTGTAGAAGTTGGTTAAATCGCAACAATTTGATAGTTATGCATGCATAATTCGAACACATAGTCAATTGGCAGAAAACAATGATTGAAATTACATTGAATGCTTAACTTGATCTGAGAACTAGATGAACCAATTACTGTTTACATTTATCCCTTGCAATTTATTTTCCTGCATGTTTTCAAATTAATCAAAACCCAAAACCCCCTTTTTACTATTTTTCCACAGTAAAATTTAACTTAAAGTGAATCAATTCTATGCCTCTCTGTGGTTCGACCCCGGACTCAACACTATTGCTACGTTCTTGTAGTATAGGAGTAGTTCGGGAGTTTAAACTTTTTTTTAATTCGTGACTCTTTTTGGGACTTAAACGACACTGAAAAGGGCTCGACAACAATATAAGGTAGTAGACGTGAAGTTTCTAGTTGTTAAAGAATGATTTCAAAATGGTCAAATTTCGATAGAACATATTGAAAAAACTCTATGGTGGTAAATCTATTGACTACAGGTTTACCACCTAATGTTTTTCATGAGTATGTTACTCACATTGGTGTTAGTCACTTTTTTTATTCCATGGTTTAGTGGGAGTTTGTTATTAAGGATGTTTTTTTTTTTGACAATATTTTGTTTATTTTCTATATAGAATAAAGTTGATGGTTTATGTTTGATTATCTAAACTTGTTTATCATACATGCAGTTTAGCAAATGTGGTTTAACGTAAAGTTTTTAGGAATGATTTCACTAAGGAATTTGGACCAGATGAAAACAGGCATGACATAGATCACTTTGCATGTAGTTTCCATGCTATCTATCCATACTTGATCTATGTCATTGAATGTATTAGAATTGGTAATTGAGAAAGGTTTAGTTACAAGGGTAGTGATGAAAGCAACCTTGATACCATGCTAATACAGGAGATGGAGTAGATTGAACTAAAGGGGAATTCTATTATTGAAATAACCTATTTATGCGCGCTTAAGGTATATGTGATTTAATTACATTAGGTACACAGATATAGCTCAAGTCTTGTTAAGCACATTTAAATAATAATACGTATAATTAAAGTATGTGTTATGTATGTGGATTAATATTTTATCATATTGGGGTTATTTTATTAGATTTGACCCTATTATGTGATCTAAATAATTAAGACCATAGATTCCTAATTGAGTATGAACTTAATGGGTAGAAGCTCATTCTTCGTTAACTAGGGTTTAATGGGAATCCTAATTGAACTAGTATATAAAGAGACCTTAGAGTGATGGTTCCCAATATACCAAAATAATAAAGCACTCTATCTTTCTTGACTCCCATCTAAAGAGAATGATTTGGAGTTTTGGTTGAGGAAGACTATAGTCATCTTAAAGCTATCATCATCTTGAAGCTATCATCAATCTTAATGGAATTCGGTATGTTACTTATTCTTGGCAATTTGGCATGAATGATCATAGGGTTAATCTATTCAAAATACATTTAAAATAATTATGCTGACATTCTTAATTTTCTTTCTTTTTTTTTTCCTTTTTTTTTACAATATGAGAGGCAGGAGTATCAAACCTCTAACTCTAAAGATGATAGTATAATATACATTTATTATTATTTTTTTAAATATGAGGGATAGGAAATCACACCTCTTACTCTAATGTTGAAAGTATAACATACATGTGTGTGGATATAAAATATGTTACTTAAATTTGATTATGATCTAAATGCTAAACATTAGTTTTAGTTTCAAACATGATTGCATATTCGAAGCTAAAATATTTGACTATTTTTATTAGTGTTACTAGGTAAATAGTTTCATTTCACAATAATTACATTTCAGTTTTTTTCTTAGAAAAACATTTAAGTTAGATTTGCTGAAAGTTTTTATTTCTTTAAATATTATTTAACATGTTTGTTAAAAATACAAACAAATTTCAAACACAATGTGCTTGCGTCCGTGTGCAACCAACTTTACTTTAGTTATCTTTTTTTTTTGTAATAATAATAATTTTTAATTATTTTTACTTCTCTCTCTCTTTTTTTTCAAATAAATATAATAAGAAATAAAGGATAAATAAATTATGAGAAATATTAATTTTTTTACCTATTTAAGAAATAGTTAGAAAAAAAGAGAGAGACAGAGAAACATTATTGATCATGTTATTCCTTTATAATTTCTTATTTTCTAAATCTAAGTTTCTGAACAAGTTATCTGACAAACTTGGTGGAGCAAACAAGGTCTATGCTAATTAAGCTATATTCATTTTATTTGTTTATTTTAAAAGTGAATATTTTTATTCATATGGAATGTGAGAAAAATTCAAATAGAGGTTACATAAAAGTGAGCCAATTTATAGCAATATGAGAAGCGGGATAGTTAAGTATATTCTTGTTAGTTCTAATTATTTGATTAACAAGTTAACTTCCCGTTCATCAAAATTTAAGAAATTTTTCCAAAATTACATATAAAAATATAATTTATGGTCAAAATTGACAATAATAAACATACTTTTAGCGTATAACAAATGGAATGAACTTATATATAGAAAGAAGATTTTGAGAACAAATTGTCAAACAAATGAGTGTTTTTATTTTAGACAGATTTTATCAAAAGTGTTTAAATCAATATGGTTTGTTGAAAAATATTTTTTTTTTCCAAATTAATCCAAGTAAAAAGTTAAGTATGAAATGAAATTTAGGAGGCGAAGTTGTTGAACCTATCTACCTAACAAATTAAAGATTTGGATGGACGTTTATGTAATGATCATTCATTGGCCCATATCATAAAATAACTTGCATATATATATATAAAGAAGGGAATCGTATCTGCATGTGTGATATTTCTTATATTAACTTTTTAGTAGTTGAAAATGTACATATTTAGCATTCAAGCAACTTTGTTCCATTGGTGTACAAGTTCATCAACATTAGTAGGATTGTTTCTCAAGTAAATCCTATCATCTTTAGCAATCCAAAAGCAATTTTTATCAAAATACCTAGAAGCGAGCCAAAGGTGAGTTTTTTCAACCCAAAAAGATTCAAACGATACGTTAAAATTTGGCTTTGCCAGATAGCACCAAAACAACGTTGTTCCAGGAAAGTTGACTTTAAAAGTCCATTGAAATTAATTCAATTAATTATTTAATTGTCGATTGAAATAGTCTAAATGTTCCACTTTATGTTGAAACATGTGAAATTATTTAAGTCATTAAACAATAAAATTCAAAATTAAAAAATTATAGTGGGAATAGAGACCAATAATATATTCCTCATCTTTGTCTCTGAAAATAAAGGTTATCTAACACACAACAAAACTTGTTACACCCAATGTTACCGCAATTCCAAGAACATCAAAGATAAATTCAAAAAAGTAAAGCTAGAAAAGAACACAGAGTTTGGTAACCCAGTTTGGTGCAATACCACCTACGTCTCAGGGAGAATGTGCTTGTGAAAAGATATTTTCGATAATAGAAAGTAACACTCGAATAACCCAATCCAGGGTATAATCACTTAGACCCCCTCTAAGTGTGAGACTCTCTCTCAATGAAACTTAAGCTCTCTCTAAGCGTGAGATTTTCTCACCTTCAACGTACTTAGCCCCTCCCTAAGTATAAAAATATTAGTGAATGTTCATTACCTAAGTGTACATTTTAATTTTTAAGCCATTTACCACATGAATGTGCCACGTTGGGAGTGAGAGTGGAACTGCCGTGCACAACTGGATCGAGGCTGCAGCCACCAACACAACTAAAAGAACCAATGCCAAATGCTTCTTTTCTTCATAGATTGTTCCCATTTTTCTTTGAATTGAACTTTTCGTAATTAAGAGTATTTTTGTTTTATATACAATGCACTCTTGTGGTTTCTATTTATATGTGTTAGGTTTTGAATTGATGCATGAATGGTCACATTTGTGTTTGTAATAACTTTCTTCAAGGGAGAAAAAGTAGTAATAAATACTACGTAACCACACACATTCAATTTTTTTTTAGGATAATAAAACAGAAGTAAATAATTAATGATGTACCATGAATCCATAAAATTTACCATTTGGAAAAAACCAATCAAAATTAGCAAAATAATCTAATGCACCCTAAGTGACATTTATTTTGCAATAATGTTTCGGTGAGGCTGGGTAATAGGATGATTAGGTGCCCCTTTAATGAAATAAGACATTCACAACCAATATACAAAATAACACCTTGTTGCTGTAACTGTTAGTCACCATTATTCTGTCCAGAAATTGTTAAACTCGCTTATCATTTTCTTGTAATTGTATACTCTCATATAGTATCTAGTGATCTCCTGGCACAATGGTGGCCTTCGGTATTTATAGAGCTCAAGGTGAATAAAGATTTTCTCTCTAATGATTGGAATGATGGGTAGTCATTAAATCACCTACTCTGATGCACCGATTAATGGTTACCGAAAGTTAAGTGTACTTGCTACACGGCTTGTCAACTAAATTCGGATTTGACCGTCATCAGCTTTCCGTCCCATCATGATTTATTATGGTGTCACCTTGATACATAGTCTTTATGCGGCCACCTTCTTGAGCAACTTCTCACGATCGCATGACTTTGCGATCACAATCCTTCAAGCGCGCGGGCGCCTAATTCCTTGAATCTCAATTTTACTTGTGCCAATGCATTTTTCCTACACAAAATAAGTAATTAACTTCTTTTATGCGATGGGTACATGCGATTGCAATTTTCTCAGTTTAACACTTTTGGACATGATTTTGTTTGTTTTTACCATCGCTTTCCCTCATTGTTTTACTTATTTGCGCTGTAATAACGTGACTTCTACCCGTTATCAGTTTGCACCTTCCCATCAGCACCTCGTTTCCTCTTTTAGATCCATTTACAATATATAGGTTTTACCACATCAGGTTGATCAACAAGATCCAAAACCGAGTTAAAGTACATGGAATCCATCTGGAAATCCATGGCTTTAACCGATTCATCTCTATCAACATCCTCCATTGCCTTCTTATAAGAAAATAGATCTTCAACTTCGCAATCAGCTACCATAGCTAGGGTTTCAGTTAAACCCATATAACGAATAGGTGGGTTTTCAACCCTCCAACTACGTCGAGGTTACCTTAACACTTGGGGTGGATTTGACCTACTAGATGAACCTACATAAAAAACTCTCGTTGAGTTAGTAGGATCTTCGACAACTCTTGTTGAAGTTTCAGTAGTTTCTTTGGAAAGCTCATTCAACACGATTTTACTTCTAGGACTGTGCTCCCTTATATGATCCTCCTTAAGAAAAGTAGTGTTTGTCGATACAAACACTTTGTTCTCTTTAGGATCATAAAAGTAACCCCCTCGTGTCTCTTTAGGGCAGCCTACAAATAGGCACAACCTCGAACATGGTTCCAATTTCTTAAGATTAGCCTTAAGTACATGTGTTGGGCAACCCCATATGTGGAAGTAATGTAAACTAGCTTTACGACCATTCCACAACTCCACTAGTGTTCTGGCAACACACTCAAAGGAAACGCAGTTCAAAATATAAGTTACAGTCTCGATTGCAAAACCCCAAAATGAGTCAGGTAAGGAAGCGTAACTTATCATCAAACGAACCAGTCTAATAGGGTTCGATTTCTCCTCTCTGATACACCATTCTGCTGAGGTGTACCAGGTGCTGAGAGTTGGAAAACAATTCCATGTTCTATCAAATAGTTCTGGAACTCAGAATTCAAAAACTCTCCACCTCGATCAGATCGAAGTGTTTTATTAGTTTTACTTAATGCATTTTTAACTTTAACCTTGAACTCTTTGAACTTTTGAAAGGACTCAGACTTATGTTGCATTAAATAAACATACCCATACCTCGAATAATCATTAGTAAAAGTGATAAAGTATTCTTAGCCTCCCCTAGCTTGCATATTCATCGGACCACAAAGGTCTTAATGCACTAACACTAGAGGCTCTATGGCCCTATCACCTTTACCAGAAAAAGGTCTTTTAGTCATTTTGCCTTTAAGGCATGACTTGTACGGAGGTAAAAGATTTTCTTCTAACTCGCTTAGAAGTCCATTCTTCACCAATCTCTCAATCCTATTTAGAATAATGTGCCCTAAACGTAGGTGTCAAAGTTGGGCATTTTCATTAGGAGAAACTTTAAGTCGTTTATTTTGTGTTATGACAGTTTTAATTATCTCTATGTTATGGAGGAAATTTGTTACTAACAACCTTAGCATATACAAATTATTTTCTAGTTGAGTTGAACATATATCAACACCCTTTTTCATAATAAACACTCTATTAACAAAAAAAATAAGTATATATTTACATTCGAGAAAAGACTTTACAGAAATTAAGTTCCTCTTTAACTCGAGAACTACATAAACATCATTCATAATGATAAACATATTATGTAAAGTCAATTGGAGTCCTCTCAATGCCACAACTAAGACGATATGCCCAGTTCCAACTCGCATTGTCATCTCACCAGCACAAAGTTGCCACTAGGAATTAATTCCGTGGAATGAAGAACAAACATGATTAGTGGTCCCAAAGTCAATAATCCATGTAGAATCATCATTCTCCACTAAACAAGTCTCCAAAACCAGTAAATCGTATTTACCTTCTTTCGCCTTCTTCTTCTCAGCCAAATAACGAGGGTAGTTTTGCTTCCAGTGCTCGTCCTAGTTCAGTGGAAACACTTTCTCTTGTCAACCCGCATTGGTTGCCTACCCCACGGAGGGACAGGTTGTGGGTTAGCAGGCACCTTCCCCTTACGACCCTTCTTCTTCTTCCATTTGCTAATGTTGGAAGAAGAAGGTGAAGACTCAGTTCCAGAGGTCGAACCTTTATTGAACTTCTTGGAAGATGAAGCAACATTTGCCTCACCAACCTTCTTTTCCTTGCTTTTCAGCAAAGATTGATATGCCTACAACTCATTGAGTAGAGTTGTAAGGTTGTAATCATCCCGATTCAGAACAACATTGCTTATGAAGTGAAGGAAGCTTTCTGGTAATGACCCCAGAATAATGCTAACTTAGTTGGCCTCATCGATGCTCGATCCGTTCATCTCTGCCACGTTGAAGTGGACCATTATGTTCAGAATATGTTCACGAATAGATGTTCCCTTTCTTCATTTTAGAGTTGATGATGAACTTAAGAGCGTCGTGCCTGAGCTGTACGAATAGTTGTTTGAACATTCCCCTCAGAGACTCCATGATCTCGCATGCAGTGATTATGGGATCATACTTCTTGGCCAAAACATCGTTAAAGCTAGCCAAAATATATGTTCGGGCCTTTTTGTTCACCAGTGGCCAATGCTCGTACACCTCTCAAACATTTCAAGCAGCATTAGGAGGTGGAATAGAAGCATACTCCTCCATAAGGAGAAAGAATAAGTCTTCGATGATAAGTATCGTGTTAATTGTATTCTTCCAATTGGCATAATTCTCGCTAGTCAGTTTATCGACGGCCAAAAGTGAAAGAGTAGCGTAGCCATTGTATTGCTCAAAAAATTGAACAAACTTAATGATTCTACTTGCATTACCACTTTTAACACCAATTAAGTTTTAACAAAATAGTTCTATTGTATCCTAAGCGACATCTATTTTGCAATGATGCTCCAATGAGATAGAAGAAAAGTCACCATAGGGTGATCAAGGCTCCCTTCACTAGAATGAGACAACCTCAACCATAAGACAAAAACAACTCCTTTTCACTGAATCTAGCAGTCACCATTGTTCGGTCCAAAATTTGTTAACATCCTTAACAATTATGTCTAAGTGTAACCCCCTCATTTAAGGCCCTAGAGTCCCGCCCTAATGCACCCCACCATAGGGGAAAAAGTAGATTAGGATAACGAGACTAAAACAACCTTATCCATTTCTGGAGATTCAATTAAGAGTTGTTGCAATAACAACCATCTTTATAGTGGGGGCACTACCAGGTGTTCCGAGGGCGATGCCGCGAAAACTTTATCCATGAGAGAGGATCGAGAATATGTTGTCACATGTTCCCGCTCCCACTTACTTTGAAACATTCTCTCCCATTCACCTGGGTATCTGACCTACCTAATGCCATTTCTTTAGAGAACAGTCCCAGGCTGCCTCGAGGCCGAGAATAGATCTCACAGTGTGATATATTTTAGGGAGAACGTGTAGAGGTAAAGTGAAAGTCATCATATACCCCCAATTACCCATTGAATGTTGCCTAGATTTCATTAACTTGAAATCCAACTAGCTGATTTTAACTAAGTGGTTGTTAATTTTGGCTAAAAAAAACACTTGTTTTTTATGATTATACCCAATTTGATTCAAGTCTTATTAAACTTTAACAGACTATCATCAAATTCACCTTTCCAAGTTGGTATTACAGGTAGGGGTCGACGTTTCCATCACTTGAGTACCCCAGTCTAGGCAGAACCAACTTTAGCCAAAAAGGTCGCTTATAGATAGATTTTGGTTACATACTTTAATCCTTTGTTAGTCAATTTAATTCTATTATACCGAATTAAATATTAAACTAGGTTCTAATTCTCATTAGAATGGTGATCTTAGGTCTATCTCAATCAAATTTTAAAAAACATGATTAAGTCTTAGTTTGCATGCAACTCTGTCTTATTAATTTAAATTTCTTAATTTCATTAATTATAACTCTTATAAGAATAAACAATTTAAAACTAACCACATTGCTAGAAGGACATTCCACAAAGGTATTTTATAACTTTATAAATAAACCTAAGTGTCATGCCTCATGCAATGTTTCATTCGTTATTAATAGTAAACATGTTATATAACAAGTAATGAACTAAGCATTACATTCTTAACAGTACATCCATATAGTTTATAACCACTTTAATGCATGCTTTTTATAAATAAACCTAAGTGTCATGCCTCATGGATATTGCTTTAATGCATTGCATATATTGTACTCTTTATATTATATGATGCATTAGCATGCTTTTAGTAATTAAATCATGCAAAATTACAATATTATAAACATTTATTAATATAAAGCTTATACATTGAAAAAAAAGCATAACCTATGGTGGGTTTTAAAACTATATGACATACATTATGGCATACAATATAAACATACAATCACATATACATTCAATAAAATTTGATGGACCGGGATAATAGCCTCAAAATTGGAAATAAAGCTAACTATTACCAAAAAAACGAGAATCGGGTCTTGAACTGACTACATGAAAGCCTCGTCACTTGATCGCATAGTAAATACTTTCTGATCATTCAGTAACGCAAATCGAGTAATAAATGATCGGTGGGCTCAAGACTTATGTGGTGAGCATTTCCACGCGATCGTGCAGTGCACATTGAGTAACCCATGTTATGTGATCTTGTAGCTAACGACTATGTGATGAGCATGATAGTCTACACGATCGAGTAGCAAGCATCGTGTATCGTATACCAAGTGATCGTGTAGCTATTAACAATGCGATAAGCATGATAACCTACACGATCGTTTAGCACGCATGCCATGCGTCGAGTATCAAATACTCTACGATCGTTTATCCCGAGCATCTATGTGATCGAGTAGCCAATGCAACACAATCGTGTAAAATCTTTACTCGATCGCGTAGCATTAGCTGTGCGGTCATTTAGGGAATACTACATGATCGAGTAGAATATTTCTACACGATCGCATAGTCAAATCTAAACGATCGTTTAACTTAAGCTACACGATGCGACCATCGATTTGTTTTCTCCCTTGAAGTGAACAACTCCTCCTTATGTCTAAATCTTATTCACGAATGACTCAAAAAATAAAAACAAATATAAACTCGATTGCAAGTTAATATGACTAAAAATGCAGGGGCCCTTAAAAATTAACTTTTGTAAAAGTAAAGAAAGCTTTAAATAGAGAAAATTACCCTGAAACATCCACCAACAACATCCACAATCACACTTAACACTTCAACGCATTTCATAAATCTTAAAACCCACCAAGACTGTAAATGAAATTCAATACAACAATGGAATTTGGAAATGAAGACAACCTTGCTCTCATACCAATTGAAGAAACTCTAAATCCAGAGAACCTATGAGCGGAAGCGGATTGTCCAATCTCCATTGTGAAACCATACTAAAAAGATTATACATTAAATCATAAATTACAGCATGCTTCTTGAAACAAATACAAAAGATAGAGAGAAAATACCTTTGAAGAACACTTCTTTAAATATCCCTCGATCATTCACGAACGCAACGAGCAAGTCTAACTCCCTCGAACAGCAACGAGTATAAACTGGATACTCGTAGTATCACCAGGATAAGGTATCCCTCCTTATCCATATATTACAAACCATTTAGGTTATCACTTAAAGCACGATCCACTTGTATGTCCCAACATACATGTTTAAGTTACAACGATAATCATGGATCTTAGTTTATTGGTTTGTGGTACTAAAATATCAAATATTTCATAAACTGAAGTGTATAAAATATCATATATTATAAATCACAATGTGTTTATTCATACAAGTGTTACAAATAATAGGACCCTGCAAGATTTAGGGCATCAACCCTAACACCATTTTTGTCCCACTGAGCGTTTTACCTAGGGTTATTTAACTTAGGAGAATTTGTCTACTAATTTTAACTAATTGTTTGTTTACATTTTCCCAAAAGTAACTTTTACTTTGGATAGTTAAACAACTTTGATTAATGTTTATTAAACACTTTAATAAACTTTAATCAACAATTGAATGCTTGTAGAAAATCAATCTAATTTACCTTTCCAGATATGTTTCCAAATAGAGGTGTTACATTTCCATCAACTTAAATACCCCACCTTAGGCATAACTAGTCTCAGACAAAAGGTCAGTTATAGATATATTTGCTACAAATTTAATCTTTTAATTAAGAACAAATTAATCTCATTAAACTAATAAAAAGATTAAACTAAATTTATAATCTCATTACAAATGTTATCTTAGGTCTATGTAAATCATATTTTAAAACTATTTTAAAAAATGACTCTAACCTAAGGTTTGCATGCAATTCTGAATTATTGATTTTAATTTCTAATTTTATTTAATTACAACTTTTATAAAATAAATTATGCAAATTAAAATCATCCATTGCATGTTATGACGTACTAAGAAAAATTACCTAAAGTAGTGTTATGCATCATGCAATTCCATTTCATTACTAAACATACATAATACTTATATATTAAAGTATTGAAATAATTAATAACGTAGATCCATATAATATAAATGGTGTATGACTATATTATTAATGCATGCAACCATATCCTATAACACTTATATTATATAATGCATGAGCATGCTATAAAATTAAGCCATGCAACTATATAAATTATAACATTTATAATATAAATGATGCATAACCTATGGTGGGATTTTTACTATATGACATACATTATGACATATAATAATAAAATAAATCATACATCAAATGTATAATTTTAAACAACAATTATTGTATGGGATTGGATACCTAAACAATTAATTAAATTAATATAACACTTATTTTAATTTAATTAATAATTAAATATTATAAAAAATAGTCAATCGGTTCGAAACAAGTTAACTGGGCCTCGAACCACTCGAACCGAACCACCAAACACCCAAACTGGACCCGAAACGGTCCAAATGAACCGAACACAAACAAATTGAGTCACGAACCAAACCAGGAGAGAACTAGTTTGTTTTTCGTCTTAAATCATTGCAATGTTGTGCCTAGCATTGCAAAGCTACGAAAAGAACAAAAGCAGTCTTCCTCATCGCAACGTTGCAATACTGCGGTACAGTCAGCACTGTACAGCCGCGATCATCTTCATTTTTCCTCCTATTTGGGCCTCGGTTTCTCCAGAAACTCACAAGAACATCACGAGCGACTCAATATAGAACAAATATAGTCTCGATTGCAAGATTTATTCCAAAAAACAAAGGGCCCTTACAAATTAAAATTGAAAAGCTTAAAGCGATAAATCTAGATCCAATCTTGAAAACATCCAAAATTGTAAATGTAACGACCGGACTATTACATACTATGGTCCGACCGCTACGACATGCATGCTTAGACTTTTCTATCATGAGATGAGTTTTGGACAAAAATCTCAAAAGAACATATCTAAGATTTTATTAATTAGGTAGAAAACTATATAAAAAATTTATTTTACAAAACGGCAATATCCATAAAACACTAGCGTAGTGATACAAAAATGCATATTCCTTAAATAATGAGTTTGATGGTTGGCTATTTGAGCGACGTCCAGTTCTGCCACCTACACTATATCCTTACCTACAAAGTCTTAAAAATAGGATGAGTATATAATATACCCAGTAAGTAGTTCTCACATAAGGTAGTGACCAAATGCACAATCACATGCAACATGTCCTGAAAACATATGATTGGGACTGAAAACATATAATAACATGTGGTCGACAGTTATGCTTCTAACGTAAATTTCTCCGCCCTGGTAGGAAGATGAGGACTTAGGCGAAAACTAGCCCATCTGATGATTAGTGGGTTATATAGTCAGTAGGGCCAGAATCGCATCCCACATCACTAATGTAAATTTCTCCGCCCTAATACGAAGATAAGAACTTAGGCGGAAACTAGCCCATCTGATGATTAGCGGGTTATGCAGTCAGTAGGGTTAGAGTCGCATCCAACATCAACCATTAACATAAACGTAAGATTGGACTAAAAGGGTACAACCATACATACCCTGTTAGTCCCTAGCATAATGTTGACATAGAATTGGGTCTAGATGGGTGCAACCATACATGCCCTGCTAGCCCTAGAATAATCTTGACATGGAATTGGGTCTAGACGGGTGCAACCATACATGCCCTGCTAGCCCTAGAAGCATAACCTTTATCTAATTAAAATTTAATCTTATGAACAAACATAATGCATGAGGTCCCTTATCGATAAACGTATTTTAAACATGTAATGCAACATAACAATAAAATAATTATGCAACATATTAAAGGTACACTACCATGAAACACTAGTGAGATAACTACTTACCTTGACTGCGATCCTAGTTATTCCTTATTATTTCTTATGGTTTGATCAGTAGAGCTCTCCCTCTTAAACTAGAAGGAAATTTGGGCAGCACCTCACCCGATCTTTATCTCTTCTAACCTCACAGAACTTCTTCACTCACACTTACTCTTTCATGCGATTCTTTGTTACTGAGATCTGTTTGAGAATGGGTTAAATCTTCCGGCAAAAGGTCTATTTATAGTGGTTTTCGGCTCTTCTTAGTGTGACAACTCATCCTACAAATGGCTTCTTTAAAATTACTTAGGTTTAAGAATTACTCTTAATAAGACACCTAATTTTGGCTAACGTTTGCCCTTACGTCTTCAACCTTTGTTTGTATTCAATTTTAGAGTTCTCCGTGTATAATCTATAAGATCGTGGCCAAATTCAATGCATAATTCATGCTTCTGTCCAAATCTCGCTCTTTTTGTTCTCAGAATCTCGCTCTCTCCAGCTTTTTCGCTGGTTTGGCTCTTGTGACTCTCGCTCTCGCTCTCTCCCACTATCTCGATGAGAATCTCGCTCTCTCCACTCTCGCTCTTTCCAATTTTCTTTCCAATGTAGACGATAGAGCTAAACGATCGCATAGCTTTTGCTAGACGATCGCATAGTTTTATCTAAACGATTGGGGATCGACCTCTCGGTGTGAATGTTATGCCTTCTAAAGAAAGGAAAAGTAGCATTTCTTGTACTTCCCATAAAGCTAAGCATCCCTAACTCTCACGCGTGGGTTGCCTTCACTGCTTGTGGATTCCACTTCCCCTTTCTAGCTCTTTCAAATTTTAAGAGTATATGGGGAATTAATTCACCTCCAATTCTTCCAATGAGCAGTGCCCAAACAAAAAGTTATCTCCTGCCCTTTGTCTCCTGAATTAGCTAGCGTCCAACTTCTAACTAATCCTCCCCGATTCTACCCCCTTATTCATTATTTTTTGGATAATTAATAAATTTCCTATTTTTTTGCAATTCTAAATTTCCACCCGATTTTCCTATTAAATTTATATATTTTTCATTCTTAATTATATATTTTATTTTTTTTCCTGCATTCTAAATTAGGGTATAAAATTTCGTCCTGCTTAACATTTAACATTTAATTTCTTATAGTGTATGTGTACAAATTTGGGTTGTTACAGTAAACCAAAATACACATTCCATAAACATTCATCATATGAACACATAATGTAAAACCCACTATTACTGTAATTAAATTTTGGAAATTAAAAAAATATGGGAATAAAACCACGCTGTAATACCAATTGGAGGAATCTGTGAAGGCCCTAATCAGAAACATGGATCGTCCCAATTTTTGGTTTTTCACAGAACAAAAAATTACATAATAAAAATATGCATTCAAATTAAAATTTACAGCGTGCCCAAAAAAAATGAGAAAAGGAAAAATAGGGCTCAAGAAACCTTACCCTTAAAGAACCGTTCTTCACAAATTTCCACTTCTCCAAAATTGGTCACGAACAACGCACGATCCAAAATGGCCACCACCACAAAATCTTCTTATGTATTCTTTTAGGATGAGAATCATATGAGTTGTGTGGGCTCTATGAATTTTGGGATAGAAGGAAAGGAAATTGAGAGGTGAGGGAGAGTTTTTGGGATTTTTTTTAGAGAAACATATTGCTTCCAATCTTTGTAAATTCTCTTGTAAAAGAAAATTGCCACACCAAATCTCATGTAACCTCCCACTAGTCATGTGAGTTGAGAAAGATCAGGAGAGGGAAGTTATTTCCCTGCCAAAAATTCAAAATTAAAATTAATATAATTAATAAATTAATTATAATTTAAAATTTAAACCTTTATATATATACATACATACATACATATATATATATATAACTATATGTTATATCATATATAACATAGAATCTATGGTTTAATATTATATCATATACAATTAAGCTTAGTTTAAATTCTCTCATCAATTGTATTTAATATAAATCCCATTTATATTAAATTCAATTTTATGAATCCAATTCAAAAAATTAATATTTGAATCACATTCAAATATTTATTTCTTCTCAACTAAACTTTATATTATAATTTATCAAATACAATATAGTAACTATATCATATATAATTAAATTAAATTAATTATATCACATATAATTAATTTCTTTATTTAGTTTGAATAATTCAAATCAATCACAAATTGATTATCATTAAAATCCTGTTGAGCTACAAAGGGGACCTTATGGACCTGTAGCTTGAGGCTCCAATGGTACTTGAATCATTCATTAAACTTCTTTAATTAAATTATTCAACATCCATTACCTGTGGATACTCCACTAAATACTGACAACTGCACTCTTCGCACTACAGATATATTTCTATGTCCACTCGATATAACCAGTCAACAATGTGATGACTCTTTACAAATTGCTCGAAGTACACTTATGCCAAAATTACCATTTTGCCTCTGTAGTTACATCTAACTTCTTAAGTACCACTGATCCCTCTAATGAATAATAAGTCATAGTCCAACTATGACCAACTACTCTCAGACCAGGAGAGTGTGTGGCACCATATGTTTCAAGCCCCAAAATTAGCACTTAAGGGAAAAATTTATGTACTTACCCCGACGTTAGGGAAGGAGTGAATTTCATCTTGCGTAGCTATGTTCCCAGCTTCTCAATTAGACGAATCCCCAAAATGATAGGTTTATTGAATCAGCAATCTAGCCATGCTCACTCATACAAATCAAAGGACCGTCTTCATAGGTAGGAATTCACAACTTACTCAGGATTCAAGTCATATCACTTATGGTCATCCTGGTGAAATGTAAGACTCTATTATGAACGACCTTATATAATGAGATAGTCATGTCGTTTTCCGGTCTTATACAAACTTCTTTGTATAGAATACACATGCTCATATGTCTCCACATGAATAATCAGGATCATATCATTTGTAGCACTTTATAACAATTATAATACCTACAAAGCAAGTTGTATTCGTAGTGTTTCTAGGATAAAGTATCCAGCCTTATCCATCCACTACAGACCATTTAGATTATCACTTAAATATGGTCTTTACATACATGTTTAAGTTGATAACCTTGGATGTTAGTTTATTAGTTTGTGGGTTTAATGCTACTAAATATCAAATAAAACATCTCATATTTTATTGAATAAATAAAAAGTTTGTACAATACAATTACAAACTACAAGACCCTATGAGATTTAGGGCATCAAATAGAACAATTATCATGTTTTCATTTATTGGACATAAATGCATAGTATGACCTCAGCATGGGGTTATTTTTTTAGTATTTTTGTACTCACCCTTTCTTATGATGTGTTTTTTTATAAGGGCAACAGAAGACTGAGGAATGATAAGATGAGTCTGTAACCATGCCATTGAGACCAAATAGATGCTTCTGCTCATTTTTTCATATTGTAAATGTTTGTTTTGGTGTTTGAACCTTGAGAGGTAGTATTTCCACTATTTAACACTTTATGCAAGTGTCTAGCTTTGTTTTACAATTTTAGGTGTACCCTGAACTAACGTTTTATGTTATTTGAACATTTATTTTATTAAAGTTATAAATTTTATAAAACGGTCTGATTCTTTTGCTTAAGTTGGAAATAGAGTTTGAAATTATTGTATGCATAAGGTAATGACCTTTATTAATAGTTTTAGAGAGTCGGTCATTACAATAATTATTTATTTCAATTTATTTTGATCAAAGATTTGAATTATTTATTAGTCTTGAAAGGTAAAAAGGAAAAAATAATAAAGCTAAACTTAGGTTTTGATAATATATATAGAGATTTTCTTAAGCCAAAAGGGATTAATTTGCTAGATTAAGGTAATTGGTAGCCTTATAGATTGAAATGCCTCTTAAATAAATATTTCAATTTTTGTTATACGGTTTTAGAAAAGTTTGCATGATATGTTTTCATGATTCAATACATTTTAGTCAAGCAGACCATGAATTTTCATGAGATGAATGATTTCATTTGGTGAACCATTTATTGGCAGTTTGTAGGTTAGATCAGTTTGGTCACAATTGCCCTCCTATTTTTAATATTATATCTCATATTCCGTTTATTATTGGCACCTTCAATTCACCTGCGGATATGTAACGAACGCCACATTTGTATCGCATACAGGAAAATTAAATATCAAATAATAAGCAGTATCAACAAATTTATATTAAAGGCGGGTAGAATTTAGAAGAAAAAATAATGAATAAATAAATTTGAAATTGGAAATTTATTCATTATCCAAAGATAATGAATACAGGGAAGCGAGGCGGAAGAGCGAGAAAGTGGGGAGAAGCGAGAGCCACACCAGCGAGAAAACTGGAGCAAACGAGATTCTGAGAAAAAACCGCGGATACGAAGAAAGAAATCGGAGAGCGAAATGCGCACGAACCGAACCCAGCAAGGTGCATAGCCGTGATAATGGTCTAAGCAGGCCCCATTTGAATTGCGAGTAGGATGGGACGGGAGATTGAGGCAGGCTTGGCGAAAGTAAGAGGAGACGAGAGAACCCTAGAAGGAGAGCGGAGACGAAGGAAAATTGGGGAGAGAGGCGAGAATATAGCAAGGAATGTGGAGAAGAGCGAGAGTAAAAAAGAAGACTATTCTTTAATGAACAGTAGGAAGAGTGGGAGTGAGAACGCGCGGATGCGGGAGCGAGCGGAGGCGAGGCGCGAGCGAGAAGCGAGAAAGCTGATAGAGCGATGACGGAAAGAGAAAATTTGAGAGCGACAGTGGAGAAGAGCGAGATTTCCATGCAAGGAAAGCTGGTACAAGACTAAATTCCTTAGCGAGAAACGGGAAGAGAGCGAGATTTTAAGGAGCAGAGGTAAGCGAGATTTGGAACCAGAATAAGCGCGAAATTTATGCATGTGGAATTTGGCACGTCTTAAGATTATACATGGAAAAAACCTAAAAATTGAATACAAACAAAGAATCGACGGAACGTAAGGGCAAACATTCACCAAGATTAGGTTTCATTATTGAGAGGAATCCAAAATCCCATAAGTAAATTTAAAGAAGCCATACCTGTAAGTTTTATCAGATAATAGAATAATAAGGAATAATTATATCAACCCAGCCGGAGTAGTTTATCTCACCTCTTCTTTAAATATTCTAATGGTAGTGTAACCTTTATTATGTTGCATGGTTAATGTTATTGTTATAATTGCATTACATGTTTTTTAGAACACGTTTTCTTACAAGGGACCCATGTCATTATGTTTGTTCACGTTACATTAAGAACCAAGTTTTAATTAGGTGTAAGTTTATGCTTCCAGTCTAATCTTTATGGTTATATGCTAATGGTTATGTTGGAATGCGAACTCTGGCCCCCTCTGACTGGCATGACCGCTAGATATCAGATGGGTTGTTTCCGTCAGCTTAAGAGTCCTCATCCTTCTATCAGAGCGGAAAGATTTTATGTGAAGCATAGAACGTTTATGCTAATGGTTGATGTTGGAATGCTACTCCTGGCTCTACTGACTGCATGACTCCGATAATCATTCAGATGGGTTAGTTTCGCTTAAGGTTCTCATCTTCCTATCAGGGGCGGAGAGATTGTATGTTTGGAAGCATAACATGTTTTTTATGATCTAAGGTGATGTGGATGCACTACTGGCCCTACTTTAACTTGACTGCATGTATTCCGCTAATCATCAGATGGGTTAGTTTCGCTTAGGTCCTCATCTTCCTATTAGGGCGGAGTGATTTATGTTGGAAGCATAACCGACCATCACATGTTATTATACGTTTTCGGTCCTAATCATATGTTTTCATGACATGTTGCTTGTGATTGTCCATTTGGTCACTACCCTACGTGAGAACTACTTACTGGGTATATTATGTACTCATCCTATATTTTTACAGACTTTGTAGGTAAGGACACAACGTAGATGGCAGAGTTGGATGTCGCTCAAATGGCCAACCATCAAACTCACTATCATAGGCATATAAATCTTGTACCACCACGCAAATTTTTTATGGATCCTGGTGTTTTGATAAATAAACTTTTTATATAGCTTTTCTATCTAATTAATAAAAGTTTAGATATGTTCTTTGAAATTTTCACCAAAACTCATTTCATGATAGAAAAGTTTAAGTATGCATGTCGTAGCGGTCGGATCATAATGTGTAAGGATCCGGGCGTTACAGTTTTGGTATCAGAGCCTTTGGGCCAAATAGGCTCTATTGCATTAGAAGAGTCGTGGTGTTTGATGGTTTGGCCTGTTAAGTGATGCCCATAGCCATGCCAAATACGCTGGTAAGTGGAATTTTCAAACAAGTAATTTAGTAAATAATAAGGTATGAGTTAAAAAAAAAAAATGATTTGAGAATACATGACGTTCCATCCTTCAATATTTGACGAATCATCTGTACATCGAATTATAACATTGAATTGGATAGAAATAGAACTATTTTCCGCCATATGAACATCTTAGAAGAACAAAAAGTAAATTATGCCACCTTCATGTTAAGAGGTGATGCAAAGTTCTGGTGGGACTCCACACAAAGAACAGTCAAAGGTATAGTCCCATGGCAGCAATTCAATCAGGCTTTTTACAACATGTATTTCCCTTTGAAAGTGAGATATCAAAAGGAAGTGGAATTTCTTAATCTTCGTCAAGAGAACATGTCGGTGGCAGAGTATGAACGAAAATTTGATCTCTTGTCTCACTCTGTCCCTCGGCTAGTGGACACAGAAGAGAAGAAGGTGGAAAAGTTTATTTTGGGGATTAAGAGAAGGCATTCGAGGCATTGTTACTGCTTTCTGACACAAAGAGTATGCCCTTGTCCTCGAATTGGCCTTACTCATGGAAATAGATCTTGCTGCCAAAACCTCAACTTCGGAATGAGAATTCATGCCAAATCAAAAGAAGAAATTCACTCAACAAGGCTTCCAACGTTCACAACGGCAAGCAAAAAAAAAAAAAAATTCCCAAAGCACTCAAGGCATACAGCCAGAACAGGAGAGTCGAACATTCATATATTTTAAGTGTAGAAATTGTGGAAAACACCATCAGGGACAATGTTTTCAAAACATAAGGGTGTGTTTCAACTGCGGCCAAATGGGTCACTATGCAAGGGCTTGCCCAAAGTTCATCAACCAAGTATCAACTGCCCAGACCACCCAGCCTACTAGTAACAAGGTTACCCAACAACAGAAAGGACGGGTGTTTGCTGTTACACGTCAAGAGGTAGAAAATAAAGATGCAGTGGTTACAGGTACATTACACATCCTCGAGTATTATGCCTTCACTTTGTTTGATTCGGGCTCTAGTCATTCATTCATCTCTACAACATTTGCACAACATGCTCAATTAACATCAAAGCCCTTAGGCTACATTCTATCTGTAGCTACTCCTGCCGGAGTATCTATGTTGGCCCACTCAGTAGTAGAAAACTGTGAATTGTCAGTATCAAGGACATAAACTAGGTGCTGTCTATCATCCTAGACATAAGTGATTTCGACAATAATACTGGATATGGACTGGTTAGCAGGCAAACTAATGCAAGCAATAGATTGCCATAATAAATGAGGGTCATATTACCTTTCGCAGCGGCTTCCCAAGCAGGACCGAGTTTTAAGTGTAAGATAAGATTCTAATACACAATCAGTCTCAAGAATAATTTCAAGCCTTAAAAGATAGCATTTGCTCAACCCATGGAGCTTTGGGCATACTTTACATGAGGGTAGTAGATCTACGAAACCCAAAAGGGATGAAATTAAGGCCATCCCTGTAATAAAGAGAAATTTGAAGATGTATTCCAGACCCAAAGAGGCTAAACGGTTTTTACCAACCGAATCGAGAAATAAAGAATTTTGTATAGATCAAATTCCCCTGGAGCTGAACCAATATCTAAGCAACGATATAGAATGGCTACCTGCAGAATTAAAAAGAAACTCAAAATACCAAATTTACAACGAATGTTAGATAAGGGATTTATACGCCCATAGGCCGTGTCTCCATGGGGCAGCCTATTTTATTTGTTTAAGAGAAAAGGAAATGGATCAATGCGTTTATGTATATGATTATCGGGAAAGTTTGAATAAGTTGGACATAAAGAAATAATTATGTACCAACTCCCACGCATTGGATGAACCTATTTGACCCAATTACAAGGAAGCGTCAGTATGTCTCCAAAATAGACTTACCGAATCTGGGATATCCATCACTGCGAATCAAAGGAATCGGATTATACCCGAATGACCTTCTTTCAGAACAAAGATATGGGCATTATGAAATTCTTGTGATGCCTTTGGATTAAACGAATGCCCCCAGCACTTTCAATGGACTTGAATGAAAATAGAATTTTTTACAGGACCTCCTTGATGAACTCGTGATCGTATTTATAGATGATATTTTGGTCTAATTTATGCTTCATAAGTCTGAGAAAGAACATGGAAAAACATCTTAGGGACGTTCTTTTCAACATATTAAGAAATAAAAGTTGTATGCCAAATTCTCTAAGTGTGAGTTTTGACCGCGACAAGTATGCACTACCTCAGGCGTCATATTGCTCCTAAAAGCAAGAAGGAATCTTAGTAGATCCTGCTAAACAAACTAAGAAACAGGTAGGCAAGTGGCTCACCCAACAACAGTCCAGCAAAGTGGCGCAGCTTCTTGCTCATGGATTAGCAGGATATTATAAGACAGATTTGTGCAGAATTGTCTCAAGTATAGGATTTACCCTTGAACCCAACCTCCACCAAGAAGAATACAGTCCTTTTGTCTGGACCGAAGCATGTGAGCTGAAGCTTCCAGAACTAAGGAAAGTGTTTGGACCAACTAGCCCACTAATTCTCACTATCCTGACAGTACTTACGGGGTATTAAACTGTGTAATCTGTAGACGCATCGAGAAAAGGGGCTTGGTTGTGTATTGATGCAACACGGAAAGGTAATCCAGGCATATGCTTCAAAAGCAACTAAAACACCTTATGAACAAAAGTTTATTCCGGTTCCACTGAGACTGGGAATTAGACTTGTCGTAGCATCTTGCCCTGAAAAGATATGGAGAACATTATTTATCATGGGGAAAAGACCAAATTTATACAGATCATAAAAGCCTTAAAGTACTTCTTATCCCAAAAGAAGGAAGTTAAAATATTAGGCAACGAAGATGGTCTATGAATTAGTCAAGACATATAGGACTGTGAATCCTTTATCATCAACAGGAAAAGCTAACATTTGTTGCTAATTTGGATGTTGATGCTCTTAGCAGAAAGTCAGGCACATACGCAACCTAAGTACCATCTCCAAACACATAATAGATGATCTTCGAATAGAGATTGAAATCTCACTAATTACCAGAAAACCCTTCAAAAACTCAAATAGCCACAGTTAATTGCAAAGACCTGCATAGGCAAAGGATAATTTGATGGCAGTCAACAAATTAGACAGATACCTAAACAAACAATGACAAATCAGAGAATGGAAGAAACCAATCAATTCTCTACAGCCTCCCAGACTCTGGCACATCCTCTATCGTTTGGACACTATGTGTACTAAGATAATGAAGAAAATCAAGAAAGACGTTTGAGGAAGCCTCATGAGCTCATGCTTTAACAATACACCATGGGAGTACCAAAATGTATCTGAGAACTGTGGAAAGCACATTACTGTGGGGGTAACATGAAAAAGGATATAGCCGAACTAATGTAAGGTTATATATGTTTGTTTGTCACAGGTAAAAGCTCGACGAAAATGACCACAAGGACTCCTCCAAGCCTCTAAATGTTCCATAAATGAAATGGAACATATTTCTATGGACCTTCGTCTCAGGACTCCCAGAGACCGTAAAGCCACAACATGATTTGGGTGATTGTAGATCGACTCACCAAAATCGAGTCCCTTCATACCATGCAAAACAACTCATACTACGGAAAAGCACTAGCTCAATGTACTTAAAAAGGCCATCCGATTACATGGGAATCCCAGTATCAATTGTTTCAGATCGAGACCCTCGTTTCGTCTGCCAAGTTTTGGAAAAGTTGTACAAAAAGCAATGGGCACACACAACTAAAATTTCAGTACAGCCTTCCACCCACAAACTGATAGCCAAACAAAACGAGTTAATCAAATCCTAGAAGACATGTTGAGGGCATGTACTTTGGATTTTATTTGAAGCATGGGATTCGCAGATACATCTTATAGAATTTGCTTATAATAATAGTTATCAGGCGAACAAGTTGGGTATGGCTCCTTCGAAGCCTTATATGGAAAGAATGCAGATTCCCTGTACACTGGATGAAATTGGGGAGCGAACACTACTAGGACCTAAATTGGTGCAGCAACATCAGAGTCAATTAAGACCTAATTCGGAAAGAATGCGAACAGCTCAAAGCAGACAGAAGAATTATGCTGATAACCGTGAAAACGAGCTAGAATTCAAAGTAGGAAGATCACGTATTCCTAAAGGTAGCACCAAATGAAGGGCAATTTGCGTTTCGGACAAAAAGGCAAGCTTAGCCTTCGGCTTCATTGGACCCTTTGAAATATTAGAAGACGTATTGGCCAAGTAGCCTTACCAGATTGGCATTACCACCACACTTTCTACAATACATAATGTCTTTCATGTATCGATGCTTTCGAAAATACTGTTTGACCCCATACAACATAGTAAATTATGAACCTCTAACAAATAAGATGAAAACTTGGAATATGAGAGACTCCGGTTTTGCATCCTGGCAAAAGAGAAGAAAATCGCTTCGTAATCGAAAAATAATTTAGTGAAGGTTCTCCTGGAGAAATCAGCAAGTGAAAGAAGCTACATGGGAAACGAGAAGAAAGATGAAAGCATAATATCGAGTTATTGGGTGACCTTTTAGAACACAGGCGCAAGAAATATTGTTGTTGAGGTACGAGGAGTGATCATAAAGAAGGCGGGAAAGAGAGTAGGTGCATGAGTAACGAACCTCAGCGTCCTGATGTGAACGCAGACAGTAGTGGGTGATTATACGCCACGGCTTGTAAGGTACAGACATCTCTTGATATACGCTGCACAGTGTCTAGGTCTAGAAGTGACTGATGCGAAGATATCATCGAGTCGATAGTACACTCAGCATATCGTAGATATGCGCGCATTGAAATTGAGTACGTTTGGCGAGATGATATGCAGGTCGTAATATCTAGACGACTATGTCTGACAGCGAGTTCGTGGCATGCACGACGGTATAAGAGAGCGGTGAGCGGTCGCGCAGGAAACGTAGAGCAGAGCATGCGAGCTTAGTCTTTTTCGACTAGGTGTATGTAGTTAGTGAGATGTCGAGATGAGCTGTGGAGGCACGAGGAGTGGGGGCTGAGATAGGCGAGGGATTCTGTTCATAGAAAGAGACTGTAGTCAAAAGACAGCTGTACGGCAAATTGGTTCTTCGTACAGGTAGCGTACACTGGGCCGTACGCAGAAGATCGGGTGTTAATGCTAACATAATAGTACGAGATCTGCGAGGAGATCACGACATCGAACGATATGATGAGGAATAATCACACGTGGAGTGTGTAGGGAGAGGAGCAATCAGCGAGTATGTAGAGTGAGTAGCGAGACACATGATGTCGTAGTCATTCATTATCACAAAGATAATAATAAAGGGAGCGAGCGGGAGCGAAGAAAAGTCGTAGAAAAAAAGAGGAGAGCGAGAAGCCACACCAGCGAGAAAACTAGAGAAAACGAGATTCTGAGAAGAGAGTGCGCAATCCGAAAGAAAGAAATCGGAGAGCCGAGAAACAAGCGAAGCGTTGCTACCCGAGATTGAGCTGGCGAGAGTAGAGAGAGTGAGATCTCCTAGAAAGAAGCGAGATGAAGGAAAAGTTGGAGAGAAGCGAGAATTGTAGCAAGGAATTGGAGAGAGCGAGAGTAAAAAAGAGCTATTCTTAGTGAGCACAGTAGGAAAAGAGTGCGAGCGGAGAGCGGGAGCGTGGAGCGAGGCGAGCAGAGCGAAGTGGAGCGGAGCGAGAAAGCTGGATAGAGCGAGACGAAAAGAGAAAATTTGAAGAGCGACAGCTGGAGAGAGCGAGATTTTCCCGCAAGAAAAGCTGAAACAGTGGTTAAATTCCTGCGAAAAACGAGAGAGAACGAGATTTTAGAAGCAGAGTGAGCGAAGATTTTGGACAGAAGCGCAAATTATGCGTTGAATTGCCACCGAATCTTTTATAGATATACATGGGAAAAACCTTAAAATTGAATACAAACAAAGAATGATGAACGTAAAGGGCCAACATTAAGCCCAGATTAGGTGTCTTATTGAAGGAATCCATAAACCATAGAGTAATGTTTTAAATGAAAGCCACTCTGTAGGAATGATTTGTCAACACTGAGAAGAGCTGAAAACTAACTATAAATAGGACCCTTGCTAAAGATTTTAACCCATTCTCAAAAAAATCATCAGAACAAAAGAAATCGTGTGAAAGAAGTAAGTGTGAGTGATGAAAGTTTCTGTGAGGATAAAAAGAAAAGCTCGGTAAGGTGCTGCCCAAATTCCTTTCTATTTGTAAAAAGGGAAAGCTCTAACCGAATCAAATCATAAAGAATAATAAGGAATAATTATATCAACCGCTCAAGGTAAGTAGTTTATCTCAACCCTCTCTTTAAATATTCTTTGTAGTGTACCTTTATTTATGTTGATGGTGTATGTTATTGTTATATTTGCATTACATGTTTAGAACACGTTTCTCTTTACAAGGGACCCCATGCAATTTACTGTTGTTGTTCACGATTAACTGTTAAAACCAGTTTTAATTAGGTGTAAGTTATGCTTCCAGTCTAATCTATATGGTTTATGCTAATGGTTTATGTTGGATGCGACTCTGGCCCTACTGACTGCATGACCCGCTAATCATCAGATGGTTACGTTTTCGCTTAAGTCCTCATCTTCCTATCAGGGCGGAAAGATTTATGTTGGAAGCATAACGTTTATGCTAATGGTTGATGGTTGGATGCTACTCTGGCCTCTACTGACTGCATGACCAGCTAAACATCAGATGGGTTATAGTTTTCGTCTAATAGGTTCTCATCTTCCTATCAGGGCGGAGAGATTTATGTTGGAAAGCATAATGTTTATTGCTAATGGTTTGATGTGGGATGCGACTCTGGCCCTACTGACTGCATGACCCGCTAATCATCAGATGGGTTAGGTTTCGCTTAGGTCTCATCTTCCTATCAGGGCGGAGTGATTTATGTTGGAAGCATAACCGACCACCACATGTTATTATACGTTTTCGGTCCCAATCATATGTTTTCATGACATGTTGCTTGTGATTGTGCATTTGGTCACTACCCTACGTGAGAACTACTTACTGAGTATATTATGTACTCATCCTATATTTTTACAGACTTTGTAGGTAAGGACACAGCGTAGATGGCAGAGTTGGACGTCGCTCAAATGGCCAACCATCAAACTCACTATCATAGGCATATGCATCTTGTACCACCACGCAAATATTTTATGGATCCTGCTGTTTTGATAAATAAACTTTTTATATAGCTTTTCTATCTAATTATAATAAAAATTTAGATATTTTCTTTGAAATTTTCACCAAAACTCATTTCATGATAGAAAAGTCTAAGTATGCATGTCGTAGCGGTCAGATCATAATGTGTAAGGATCTGGGCGTTACAGGATACTATGTGAATACATCTCACATACATTAAGAACATGTTAAACTGTTTACTCTAATAGGCTATATTCAGATTTAGTACTTTAGATTATGTCCTAGTTCACAATATTAAGAGCATGTTGCATGTGTCTGCGTAGCCAGACTTCGGTAGTGGAGTTACTTACGAGTGTTTTAAATACTCATTATTTTTTAAAATGTTTTCCAGATAAGAGAAATGACGTAAAGGTGCTTGTCATGGGATCTATTGACGGTGCCATAGGACTAATGAAAATGCTTCATCTTAGTACCATGTTTTTTAGATTGTTTGGATTTTTTTCTATAAGAACCTTTGAGTTTTGAGCTATAAATTTTAAATTTTCCATTTTAATTATAATTTTTCATTGGATGCCGAATCAAATTTCCTTTTGTTATTTAGAAATTCTTATTTTATATCAAAATGATCAACTTGAAATTGCATTCATAATAGTAGTGACCTTAAATGGAACCATAGAGAGTCGAGTCAAAATATTTTTCCTCTGAAGTTGAAAGCCATAGGTGCTATCTAGTCCCTATCTACTGGAATCTACCTTGTCACGATGCCTGGAATTTGAATACTAATGTCGCTTTGGAATACTGATTGGCAGATGAGTGGGTTTGGATGGGTGCTTTGTGACCATTTTCGTCGTGCTTATCTGGCTAGGCTGAAGTTCACTCCCTGATGCTCTGAGATTAAGTTCCTTGAAGTCATGGTCCTTGTTGATGGGCTTTCATATGTTCAACGAAAAGTTTTTGTGGAATCAGACTATTTGGATGTGATTAACCTTCAGAATGATGTGACTATTTACCTGTCAAAGGTGTCATTTATTATAGAGGAAGTGAAGCTAAGGAGTTGTGACGTTGATTTTGTACACACTTTTCGATGTTTAACTTCATAACATATTCTCTCGCAAGGAAGGGTTTGGAAAAGTGGATTTATTCTTTTCTTTATACTCATACTCTCAATGGTTGTCTGCTATGTTGTCCTTTTCATGTTGTTCTTTTGATTTTATTGTTTATGTTGCCAAAAAAAAAAAAAAAAAAAAAAAAAAAAAAAAAAAAATTCTACAAATAGATGTATATGAGGGAAAACTATACATTTAATTTACCAATTTTTTGACAAAATTTTGACTTCAAATTCTAATTTTATTTTTTGTAATCAAATTGTAATCAAAACAGTTTTATTAATTAATTTCATATCATTGGAGCTTCAATCTATAGGTTCATAAGGTCCCATCGTTAGCTCAATGAGAACTGGTGAGAATCAAATTAATTCTGGTTTAATTTGAATTGTTTAAATTAGTTAAAGGGAATTAATTGTATAAGTTACAGTTAAGTAATGTATGTTGATTCATTATATAATATAATATATGTTGATACATTTTTATAAGAGAAATAAATATTTGAATATGATTCATATAAAAACTATATGTTAAAATTTAATGTAAATATGATTCATATTGAATTTTTATAGTTTTATGAGATAAATAAATATTTGAATATTCAAATATTAATTATATGAATAAGATTTACATAGGAACTATACCTTAAAATTAATATGAATATGATTCATATTAAATTTATATATTTTATTAACAAGTATTATAATTTGAATATGATTGAATTATTATTTATATGAATGTGATTCTATGAAAACTATAAGTTAAAATTAATGTGAATGTGATTCATATTAATACCTTGCATTATTTGAGAGAATAGCAAACTATAGCTTTTGTTATATGTGATATAATATTAACTACAGATTTTATATGTTGTATGTGATATAACATATAGTTTGTATATATATTAAATGGTTAGCATATATATATATGTATTAAATTCTAAATTTTGAATTTGAATTTAATAAAATTAAAGGGGAGGAATTTATAACTCTCTCACCCATTTTCTCAATCTCACTCTCACATAAAAACAAAAAATGGAGAGAACTGTTCTCTCTTGTTCTCTCTTTGGTTTCTTTGGTTCTCTGTGTTATACAGATGAGTTTTTATCGAGAAGATAATTCCTCTTAATTCTCTTCTTCTTCCTGCCAAATTTAAGTGCAAGCCCACACCTCTGCATGATTTTCGTCCCTGAGAATAACGAGGAAGACCTTATAGTGGTATTCGGTTGCGATGTTCATGAGATCGGAAATAGACGATGCAAATTGGAGAGGAATGAGAAAAATTGGTCTTCAAGGTTATGTGATTCCCTTTATATCTTTCTTCTCTATTTGATTAACATAGTAGATAACATCTTTAAGTTAATATTATTTATTGTTTCCATCTCTCTATATTTTTCTATTCTGTAAAACAAAGTTTAGAGGTTAATGCATTCAATTGTTTCCGCTGTGGGGAATATCAATTCCTTCAATAAAAAAATCTCAACTACCAAACAATCAATTTCTTTAAATTTACTCTGAGTTGATAAAAAACCAATTTGAAAATAACTCATATATAGGTACCCTCATTGTTTGCCGATCGATACTTCTATTCTTGTTTCCCCTGTATGTCTAATTCTTATGCAAATTTCGTAAACAACCAAATATAACCAAATACTTCAAGTTAAAATATAAAATTCCTACAAAAAGTTTACAAAAAGTTTAAAAAATCACAAAATCAGAATATGTCGCATGCATCAAATTTAGCAAAATGATGAAATTAAAGGGATCAGATTTCACAAAGAAAGCATTTGTGTGAGAACTTGCATCCCACATTTGGATTTTTACATAAACAAATTCAGTATAATAAAATAGAATATAAACATATAATATAACATGTAACAACCCAAATTTGTACACATACACTACAGGAAATTAAATGTCAAATGTTAAGCAGGACAAAATTTTATTTCAAGAGGTGATAAATGTAATACCCTAACCCTAATTTAGAAAGCAGGAAAACAAATAAAATATATAATTAAGAATGAAAAATATATAAATTTAATAGGAAAATCAGGTGGAAATTTAGAATTGGAAAAAAATAAGAAATTTATTAATTATCCAAAAATAATGAATAAGGGGCAGAATCAGGGAGGATTAATTAGAAGTTAGACGTAGATAATTTAGAGACAAAAGGCAGTAGTAACTTTTTGTTTGGGATTGCTCGTTGGAAAGAATTGGAGGTGAATTAATTGCCCATATACTCCTAAAATTTTGAAAGAGTTAAAAGTGGAAGTGGATCCACAAGCAATGAAGGCAACCCACGCGTTGAAAACTAACGAAGATTGGAGAGAAAATTAGAGAGAGAGAGAGTGGAGAGTGCGAAGATGGAGAGATAATTGGAGAGAGCGAGAGTGGAGAGAGCGGGATTGGAGAGAAAATTGAAGAGAGCGAGATTCCCAGCGAGAAAGTGGGAGAGAGCGAGAGCCATAAGAGCCAAACCAGCAAGAGCGAAAGTCACGAGAGCTAAACTAGCAAGAATGCTGGAGAGAGCAAGAGTCTGAGAACAGAAAGAGCGAGATTTGGATAGAAGCGTGGATTATGCATTGAATTTGGCCACAATCTTATAGATTATACATGAAGAACCCTAAAATGGAATACAAACAAAGGTTGATGACATAAGGGCAAACATTAGCCAACATTAGGTGTCTTATTAAGAGAAATTCTTAAACCTAATTAATTTTAAAGAAGCCATTTGTAGGATGAGTTGTCACACAGAGAAGAGCTGGAAACGACTATAAATAGGAGGCTTTAGGCTGGAAGTTAAAGGGATTCTCAAACAAAACTTAGTAGTAAAAATCGTGTGAAAAGGGTGAAGTAATTCTGTTAGTAAGAAGGAGGAAACGCAAGTGAAGTGTTGCCCAAATTTCCTTATAATTTAAGAGGGAAAGCTCTACCGATTAAACCATAAGGAATAACTAGGATCGCAGTCAAGGTAAGTAGTTTATCTCACCCTCTCTTTAAGTGTTTAATGGTAGTGTACCTTTAATATGTTGCATAATTATGTTATTGTTATGTTGCATTACATGTTTAAAATATGTTTATCGACAAGGGACCCCATGTATTATCCTTGTTCATAACAATGAAATAAGATTAAATTTTAATTAGATAAAGTTTATGCTTCTAAGGCTAGCAGGGCATGTATGATTGCACCTCTCTAGAACCAATTCTATGTCAAGTTTATGCTAGGGACTAACAGGGTTTGTATGGTTACACCCCTCTAGTCCAATCTTACATTTATGTTAATGGTTGATGTTGGATGCAACTCTGGCCCTACTGACTGCACGACCCGTTAATCATCAGATGGGTTAGTTTCGCTAAGTCCTCATCTTCTTATTAGGGCGGAGAAATTTACGTTTGAAGCATAACCGACCACCATATGTTATTATATATTTTTCGTCCCGATCATATGTTTTCAGGACATGTTGCATGTGATTGTGCATTTGGTCACTACCCTATGTGAGAACTACTTACTGGGTCGTAGCGGTCGGACCATCATATGTAAGGATCTGGTCCTTACAGTTTTGTATCAGAGCATTTAAGCCAATTAGACTCTACTAATTAGAAGAGTCATGGTGTTTGATGGTAGGCTTGTTAAGTGATGCCCACAGTTATGCCAAATACGTTGGTAAGTGGAATTTTTAAACAAGTAATTTAGTAAGTAACTTAGTAAACATAAAGTATGAGTCAAAAAAAAAATTAAAATTAGATCGCTTCCTTATTATTAAAAAAAGAATGTGTGTACCAGATGCCACCACAAAGGGCTCCAACACGACGAGGCAGACCTCGAAGTGAATCCACAAGGGATCAAAATCAAGGACATGGACAGACGCCTTACGTGTTACTTACACCTGAAGCGTTACGAATACTAATACAAAATATGAGCAATGGAAACACAACCTCATCCACCACACCAATAACCAACGATACAAATGACTCAAAGATCATTCGTGAATTCAGGCAGTTCAATCCTTCAACATTTGATGGATCATCTGTGGATCCAATTATAGCAGAGAATTGGATAACAGAAATAGAAATTATTTTTCGCCATATGAACATCCCAGAAGAACATAAAGTAAATTGTGCCACCTTCATGTTAAGACGCGATGCAAAGTTCTGATGGGAATCCACACAAAGAACAATCAAAGATTCAATCTCATGGCAGCAATTCAATTAGGCTTTTTACAACAAGTATTTCCCTTTGACAGTGAGATATCAAAAGGAAGTGGAATTTCTTAATCTTCGTCAAGAGAACATGTCGGTGCCAGAGTATGAACAAAAATTTGATCGCTTGTCCCAGTTTGTCCCTCGACTAGTGGACATAGAAGAGAAGAAGGTGGAAAGGTTTATTTGGGGATTAAGAGAAGGCATTCGAAGCATTGTTACTGCTTTCCGACACAAAGAGTATGCTCTTGCCCTCGAGTCGGCCTTACTCATGGAAGTAGATCTTACTGTCAAAACCTCAACTTCTATACGAGGATTCATGCCAAATCAAAAAAGGAAATTCATCCAACAAAGCTTCCAACGATCACAATGGCAAGCAAAAATTTCCTAAAGCACTCAGGGCGTATAGTCACAACACAAGAGTCAAACATTCACATATCCTAAGTGTAAAAATTGTGGAAAACACCATAAGGGGCAATGTCTACGGAACTTAGAGGTGTGTTTCAACTACGGCGAGATGGGTCACTATGCAAAGGCTTGCCCAAAGCTTATCAATCAAGTATCAACTACCCAGACCACCCAGCCTACTAGTAACAAGGTTACCGAACAACAAAAAGGACGAGTGTTTGTTGTTACACGTCAAGAGGCAGAGGATCAAGATGCAGTTGTTACAGGCACATTACCCATCCTCGGGTATTATGCCTTCACTTTATTTGATTCGGGCTCTAGTCATTCATTCATCTCTACAACATTTGCACAACATGCTCAATTAAGATCAAAGCCCTTAGGCTACATTCTATCTGTAGCTACTTCTACCGGAGTATCTATGTTGGCCCACTCAGTAGTAGAAAACTGTGAATTATCAGTATTAGGACATAAACTAGGGGTGACCCTTATCATCCTAGACATAAGTGATTTCGACATAATACTAGGTATGGACTGGTTAGCAGCAAATTATGCAAGCATAGATTGCCATAATAAAGAGGTCATATTCATCTTTCTAACAGGAACCAAGTTTAAGTTTAAGAGTTCTAATACACAATCAGCCCCAAGAATTATTTCAGCCTTAAAAACTAAATATTTGCTCAACCATGGGGTTTGGGCATATTTAGCAAGTGTAGTGGATTTACGAAACCAAAAGGATAAAATTAAGGCCATTCCTGTAATAAGAGAATTTGAAGATGTATTCCTAGAAAAGGTACCAGGTTTACCACCTAGTCGAAAAATAGAATTTTGTATAGATCTAATTCCCAGAGCTGAACCAATATCTAAAGCACCATATAGAATGGCACTTGCAAAATTAAAAGAACTCAAAATACAATTACAAGAATTGTTAGATAAGGGATCTACATGCCCTAGCATGTCTCCATGGGGAGCACCTGTCTTATTTGTTAACAAAAAGGATGGATCAGTGCGTTTATGTATAGATTATCGGGAGTTGAATAAGTTGACAATAAAGAATAAGTACCCACTCCCACGCATTGATGACCTACTTGACCAATTACAAGGAGCCTCAGTATTTTCTAAAATAGACTTACGATCTGGATATCATCAACTACGAATCAAGGAGTCTGATATACGCAAGACTGCTTTCCGAACAAGATATGGGCATTATGAATTCATTGTGATGCCCGTTGGATTAATGAATTCCCCAACAGCCTTTATGGGCTTGATGAATATAATTTTTAAGGACTATCTTGATAACTTCATGATCGTATTTATAGATGATATTTTGGTCTATTCCAAGTCTAAGGTAGAACATGAAAAACATATTGGGGACGTCCTTTCCATATTAAGAAATGAAAAGTTGTATGCCAAATTCTCCAAGTGTGATTTTTGGACGCGACAAGTTGCGTACCTAGGGCATATTATTAAGCAAGAAGGAATCTCAGTGGATCCTGCTAAGATTGAAACAGTTAGCAAGTGGCCTTGCCCAACAAGAGTCAGCGAAGTGCGGAGCTTACTTTGATTATCAGGATATTATAGACGATTTGTGAAGAATTTCTCAAGTATAGCATTACCCTTAAATAACCTCACCAAGAAGAATAATCCTTTTGTCTGGAATCAAGCATGTGAGCACAACTTCCAGGAACTAAAAGAATAGTTGACCACGACCCTATTCTCACTATACCTGACGGATCAAGAGGTCTAACTGTGTACAGTGACGTATCGAAGAAGGGGCTTGGTTGTGTATTGATGCAACATGGAAAGGTAATAGCATATGCTTCAAGACAATTAAAATCTTATGAACAAAATTATCCCGTTCATGACTTGGAGTTAGCTGCCGTAGTCTTTGCCTTAAAGATATGGAGACATTACTTATATGGGGAAAATATCCAAATTTATACAGATCATAAAAGCCTTAAGTACTTCTTTACCTAGGAAGAGTTAAATATGAGGCAACAAAGATGGTTAGTATTAGTCAAAGATTATGATTGTGAGATCCTCTATCATCCAAGAAAAACTAACATTGTTGCTGATACTCTTAGCAAAAAGTCAGCTCATACAACAACCCTAAGTACCATCTCCAAACACGTAATGGATGACCTTAAAAGAGTTGAGATCTCACTAATACCAGGAACCTTCACAACTCGAATAGCATAGTTAATTGCAAGATCTGCATTAAGGCAAACATAGCCCCTGCTTTATTGGACCCTTTGAAATATTAGAACGTATTGGCCAAGTAGCTTATCGATTAAAATTACCACCTACCCTTTCTACAATACATAATGTCTTTCATGTATCGATGCTTCGAAAATACGTGTTTGACCCATCACATGTAGTAAATTATGAACCTCTATAAATAAGTGAAAACTTGGAATATGAAGAGACTCCAGTTTGCATCCTAGCAAGAGAGAAGAAGTCACTGCGTAATCGGGAAATAATTTCAGTGAAGGTTCTCTAGACAAGTCAGCAAGTAGAAGAAGCTACATGGCAACCAGAAAAAGAGATGAAAGCTAAATACCCTTATCTGTTTAAGAACCAAGAAACTTTCGAGGACGAAAGTTCTTAAGGGGGGAAGAATGTAACAACCCAAATTTGTACGCATACACTACAAGAAATTAAATGTCAAATGTTAAGTAGGACGAAATTTTATTTAAAAGGGGTGATAAATGTAATACCATAACCCTAATTTAGAAAGCAGGAAAACAAATAAAATATATAATTAAGAATGAAAAATATATAAATTTAATAGGAAAATCGGGTGAAAATTTAGAATTGGAAAAAAAATTATTAATTATCCAAAAATAATGAATAAGGGGATAGAATCAGGGAGAATTAATTAGAAGTTGGACGCTAGCTAATTCAGGAAACAAAGGGCAGTAGATAACTTTTTGTTTGGGCACTGCTCGTTGGAATAATTTGAGGTGAATTAATTGCCCATATACTCTTAAAATTTGAAAGAGTTAAAAAGGGGACGTGGAATCCACAAGCAGTGAAGGCAACCCACGCTTGAAAACAAGTGAAATTGGAGAGAAAATTGGAGAGAGAGAGAGAGTGAAGAGAGCAAGATTCCCAGTGAGAAAGTGGAAGAGAGCGAGAGCCACGAGAGTAAAACCAGCGAGAGCGAGAGCAAGAGCCACGAGAGCCAAACCAGCTAGAAAGCTGGAGAGAGCGAGATTCTGAGAACAGAAAGAGCGAGATTTGGACAGAAGCATGGATTATGCGTTGAATTTGGCCAGATCTTATAGATTATACATGGAGAACCCCAAAACTGGAATACAAACAAAGGTTGATGACGTAAGGGAAAACGTTAGCCAAAATTAGGTGTCTTATTAAGAGAAATTCTTAAACCTAAGTAATTTTAAAGAAGCCATTTGTAGGATGAGTTGTCACACAGAGAAGAGCTGGAAATGACTATAAATAGAAGGCTTTAGGCTGGAAGTTAAAGAGATTCTCAAACAAAACTCAGTAGTAAAAATCGTGTGAAAAGGGTGAAGTAATTTTGTTAGTTAGAAGGAGGAAACGCATGCGAAGTGCTACCCAAATTTCCTTCTTATTTAAGAGGGAAAGCTCTACTTATTAAACTATAAGGAATAATAAGGAATAACTAGGATCGCAGTCAAGGTAAGTAGTTTATCTCACTCTCTCTTTAAGTGTTTAATGGTAGTGTACCTTTAATATGTTGCATAATTATGTTATTGTTATGTTGCATTACATGTTTAAAATATGTTCATCGACAAGGGACCCCATGTATTAGTCTTTTTCACAATGATGAAATAAGATTAAATTTTAATTAGATAAAGGTTATACTTCTAGGGCTAGCAGGGCATGTATGGTTGCACTTCTTTAGACCCAATTCTATGCCAAGTTTATGCTAGGGACTAATAGGTTATGTATGGTTGCACCCATCTAGTCCAATCTTACTTTTATGTTCATGGTTGATGTTGGATGCAACTCTGGCCCTACTGACTGCATGACCCGCTAATCATCAGATGGGTTAGTTTCTGCCTAAGTCTTCATCTTCCTATCAGGGCGGAGAAATTTACGTTAGAAGCATAACCGACCACCACATGTTATTATATGTTTTCTGTCTCAATCATTTGTTTTTAGGACATGTTGCATGTGATTGTGCATTTGGTCACTACCCTATGTGAGAACTACTTACTGGGTATATTATATACTCATCCTATTTTTACAGACTTTGTAGGTAAGGATACAACGTAGGTGTCAGAACTGGACGTCGCTCAAATGGCCAACCATCAAACTCACTATTATAGGCATATGGATCTTTGTATCACTACGCTAATGTTTTATGGATCCTGGTGTTTTGTAAAATAAACTTTTTATATAGTTTTCTACCTAATTAATAAAATCTCATATATGTTCTTTTGAGATTTTTGCCAAAACTCATCTCATGATAGAAAAGTATAAGAATGCATGTCGTAGCGGGCAGACGATAATATGTAAGGATCCGGTCGTTACATAACATGCCTTTTGGAAAAAGATTAGAATCATTCTTATCTTTGTAGATTCCCAAGTTTCAACGAATGGCTCCTCCAGCGATCTTGATCATGAACTATTTCTTCAACAATCTTGAACACTACCACAAGAGTAACCTTATTATTCTCTAGGTGGTATCTAACTATTGGGAGAGAGAGAGGAGAAAATGGTTTTGGAGAGTAGAGAGGATTCTATTTGTGGCTTAGGGAAAATTTTTCACAATAACACTTCTATGTTGTGTATTGTTAGTGTCTGTCTCGGTGTCTCCCAAAGGATCAAGCTTTTTTCCTAATCCTTTTCATATTCATTTTTCCACAATTAATTAATTAAATAACACTTATTTAATTAATTAGCACAATAAAATAACAATTGTTTAATTTAATTTTTATGAATTAAATAACTATTTATACATTTAATCTAATTTAATGTATATATATCTAATTATCATAAACATCCTATGTATATGTGTAGTACATCTTTTTTAATTAATTCTTTGTGAATCTAATTCACTTGAATTAATTTCCAATCAATGTGAATTATAGATCATATCCATAATCAATTATATATCAATCACATTAATATCTTTCAATGAGCTAATGAGGGGACCTGGTGGACCTGTAGATTAAAAGCTATAACGATATGAGATTGATTGGCTAAACTCATTAACCAAGTTAATCAATAATCGTTAAATGTGACACTCCACTACAGACCCACAACTTTACTCTTCTCACTACAAATATATTTCTGTGTCCAATAATATAGACTAATAACAACAAGTTAGTCCTTCACGAGTGTTCATAACCCACAATTTATTAGATATAAGGTTATTAAGAAAAAATAGACAAACAACAAAAACAATAACATTTGTTGAATTAACATTTATAACTCTTTATGGATGACAGTCAATTAATAACATTTACTATCTACAAGTTTTAGGGCATAACACCTAACAAACTCCCACTTGAACTAAAATTATAGTCAATGGGTTGTACATGATATCATAATCCAAAAGACGGGATTACTGTAAATAAATATAATAAACTAAGGCATCCATATACCCATTACATATATCCAATTTGTCCTAGATTATACAATGTACATGTCTCGTAGCCCAAGACTCTCCAGTTGACCCTCAAACACTTTAGCCGAGAAAGAGCCTTTGTAAAAAGACCAGCAATGACTACTTTCCTACTATTGTCACACTATAAGGTGATAGGCAAGACCATATTTGGAATCTCTTCCAAATCGCTTAGGAACTTCTTGAGTCAAATTGCTTCATTTGCTGCTTCACAAGCAGCTACATACTCAGTTTCCATTGTGGAATATGCAATACATCCTTGCTTCATACTATGCCACACTACAGCTCCCCCGTTCAGTGTAAACATTGATTTTGACGTTGATTTCCTAGTATCCTTGTTAGTTTACAAATCAAGGTCGGTGTATCTTGTAAGGATCAAATCCTTTGCTCCATATACCAACGTATAGTCCTCTGTTCTCCTAAGATACTTGAGGATGTTCGTAGCCGCAGTCTAGTGGTCTAACCATGGATTGGACTGGTACTTACTGACTATTCCTATTGCATAACAAATATATGACCTAGTGTAGAGAATAACATACATTAAGCTCCCCACAGCTAAGGCATATGGTACATGTCATATCCTCAACTTCTTAAGGTATCTTAGGATATTGTTCCTTAGACCAAGTGCTTGAATGGTAATAAACCTTTTGTAAAGTTCTGTATCGAATATAAGTCAACATTTTGTTGATATAAGTTGCTTGAGACAGAGCCAACGTGTTGTTCTTACAATCTATAATGATTTGGATCCCAAGTAAATAATGCGGCTCACCTAAATCTTTCATTTTGAATTGGGCTACAAATCTAATGTCAGTGAGGTAGCTTACATGATTCATAATGAGTAGGATATCATCCACATAAAGTACTAGAAAAGCTACTTTATCGTTGATAATTTTCTTGTAGATACAAGGTTCATCAATATTTTGATCAAAACAAAAATATTTTATCATTGTATCAAATCTAATGTTCCAAGATCTGGATGCCTGTTTCAACCCATAAATGGATCGATTCAGCTTGCAAACTTTATGCTCCTAACCTCAGGTTATGAACCCCTTGGCCTGAGACGTAAAGATGTTTTCTTCAAAATTGCAATTCAGAAAAACAGTTTTGACATAAATTTGCCATATTTCATAGTCGTAATATGCATTGACAAGAGAATTCTTATAGACTTATGCATAGCAACAGAGGAAAAAGTTTCCTCATAGTCAAATTTTTCCCTCTGGGTATAACCCTTTGCTACAAGTCTAGCTTGAAGGTTTATACCTTTTTGGCTACATCTCTCTTTCTTTTATAGATCTATTTGTACCCTATGGATTTTACCGCTTTAGGTGGATCTACAAGATCCCACACTGAATTGGAGTACATAAACTTCATTTCAAGGTCTATGGCTTTGACCCATTTCCTTGTTTACATCATTCATTGCCTGTTTATAGGAAAACAAATCTTCAACACCATCATTTGGCATGACAACCTGAGTTTCAATTAAACCCAAGTACCAGTCAGGTTATATCATAACCTTCCCACTGCATCGAGGCACCCTCAATGATTGAAAAGGACGAGACGGACCTAAAGTGTTGGTTGCTTCATTAACTCTTGATGAAGGACCAGCTCCAACAACAACCCTTGTTGATGAACACATTTCATTTCCTTAGGATAAACAACAAATTGGTAAAATCTTGAACGAGGTTCTAACTTTTTAGGATTTGTCACTAACACATGTGCAGGACAACCCCAAATTTTGAAGTAATGTAAACTTGGTTTACGCCCCCTCCATAACTCGAAAGGTGTTTCAGAAACACTTTTTAAGGGAACATTGTGATGGAACGAACAAATGCGTAACAGAAGAATTTAACGGATCTAAAGTACTCTAATTAGATTAATTTCAAAAAATAAGCATGCAATTAAATTAAGAACAAAAGGAAAGAAGCTATACAACCTTTGTAGTGTCAAATCTTCTTTAAATCACCTCCAATCTCCTCACGAATGGTCCGTAGATCACCATGAGAGTCTTCCTGGCTATTCTCCAGCTTTAAAACACGATGGTGATCGGGTGCATGACTAATTTCGAGAGAAAAATGTTAAAGATTTGAGAGAAAATAGGTTAAGACTATCAAATAATCTCATAAAAGTGCACTTGGCCAGGAGAGCTAATATTCATAAAACACTTCTTTTTTATAGGCCATATCATGCAAAACATGCAACTTTGAGTTTGATGAGAATTTGACACTAAAAAAATCCACAAATTCAAAGTGGTATTAGTGGGGCAAATGTCTTCAATTGAAAACAATTGTTAGAAATGTGATAACTGGCAGAAATGCCAGTTATTATAAGACTTTTATTTAGAATTATGAGGGCTAATAAGAAGAAAATGCGGTGATAATACTTAGAATTTGCGTTACTCCGTGCCAAAGTGTCTATTTTTGTAGCTATCGCAAGAATCAAATGAATGTGTTGGAAATAAGCAATCGCAGACAAACGCATGTGTTGAAGCCAGGCGACTGCAAAGACAAATGCATGCGCTGAAAGTTGGATCGCATGCGTCCATCGTATGGAAGTTGCGGTGATCAAGTAAATGTGGTAATCACTTAGAGATTGCGGCCACAAAGTGATAGCCATAATAGAGGATCGCAAGATGGGTAGAACGCATTGATACTTCAGCTGAATCAAGCTGGACACATACTTTGAAAGTATCAACAAGATAAGACGATGCGACAATGCCCATACCGCGAAAAAAACAGCAGTGAGCCATAACGCAATCATGATAGCTGTCGGCGTTTAAACTCTATAAATAGCCCTTTGGACCTTCATTTCAAGACATCTGAACTTCTGCCTCAAGGCAGAGGTTTGCAATCACAAATGAAAGCTTGAGCAAGATTTTCAGTGAGAATTCTTCATCTCCACAAACCAGATCGAGTGACAACCAGAGCTTTCGTTGGAGATAGAGCTCGAGAGAGACATCTCTACCATTCATCCATGGCACCACCGGCAGCCTTGATGCAGAGTCCTTCATTTCTCTTCTAACCTCTGTATTGTATTATATTTTAGCTTAAGATATTAAGACATTTTGTAATCAATGCATCTCTTGATTCCTTCAATGCTATCTTCTTCATCATCTTTATCTTTATCATCATTTACCTTCATCATTTATTTATCAAAGGCAATCACATACTTAATCGTGTAGGCTAGAGATAGGACGCATATAGCAACCCACCGAGAGGTGTGTGTTGTGCGAGTATAGTGAGTTAATCCTCTTTGCCTGGTGAAAGGTTGTAACAACGCTTGTCTATGGGTTGTTGCATTGCTTGTCTATAAGTTAAATAGCTGCGTCTAACTGCCTGAGAAGGTAAGAGATGGAATGCACTAAAGCAAAGTATGCATTGTTCCTAGAGATAGGCACAATCTTATGCTCGACGCAACCATGTACTATAGAGATATAGTCATGCGGCTGACCACCGAGAGGTGTACGATGCGTTAGTGTGACGAGTTGGGATTACTCGAGCGATTTAAGATAATAAACATTACTATGCATTAATGGTTGTTATGTATCTACCTATTCTCATCGCAAGTCTTCTATTGCTCAATCTGTTTAGTTAGGAGTAGGAGTAGTGTGTAAATCCATTAAACCTTTTTTTTTAAATTTTATTCATCACCTCAAACGCATTGCTTCACAAGCATTATTGAGTGACAAGTCCCTGTGTTCGACCTTAAATTACCCGAGAAACTTGTGTTTGCGTTATACTTGGCGCGAGCGTAAGAAAACTTGTGATAGGAACGTGTGGTCATTGCATACTAGGTTAACACATTTTCATTCCAATGCATGACCTTTGATGCATGGGCGTAAACGCATAGCATAAGCTATGTCTAACGCATGATTGCGTGCACCACCCCATCCCTAATTTTCCTTCCAACACAATGCAAATGTTTGAATTTCCCACTCAAAATTGTTGGATCTTTTCATAACAAGATCAAAGGTCAAAATTTGACCCTTAAAGTCCAAAGTCAACAATTTTGACTTTTCAAAAGTCAACATTTTGACTTTTATTGCATTCTTACTTAGTCAACAATTTTAAATTTTGATGCAATGTTGACCTAGTCAACTATTTTGACATTGAATGCAATTGTGACCAATTGTATTTAATTTCAAAATTAATTTTAATAATTAATTTTAAATTTATATTAATATTAAATAATTAATTAAACAATTTGATTAATATAATTTAATATTAAATCCAACACTATAACAATCACTATGAATCTCTATTCATAATCTTGATATTTAAATCTTATTTAAATATTTCTTGATTTCTCTCTTTTTATGTTTAATTTACAATTAAACATTAGGTTAAATATATCGTACATATTTAACACTTTGCTCCAAAAACCGAATTCAAACACTTCCAATTCATTCATCACACTATTCTAAGGTTTAGTCTGATATGAGCTAGTAGGGGGACCTATAGATCATGGGCTCCAACAATCCGTGATTAACCGGCTAAACTCTTTAACCTAATTAACCACCATTTGCTAACTACCGGGTCATTCTACTAAACTTAGTAGTTTCACTTCTCTCAATATAAATATACTTATGTCCACTTGATATAACCAGAATCAGTAAGTCAACCCTTCATAGGTTGTTTGTAATAACGACTAGGTAAAAAGTTGTTTTACCCTCGAGATTACATCTTGCTTCTTCAATCCTACTGATCCTTTAATCAAGAGTTGATTTGTGATCCAATAACTAAACCGAATCCCTCTCGAGCCAAGGAGAACATGGAGCCCCTTATTCAAGTTCTGTAGTTTGCACTTAAGGGAACAACCTCTTTACTATCCCTAAAAGCGGGAAGGAGTGAATTCCGTATTGCACCCTATGTCACTAGATATCTACTCGATTATACCCCTGAAATGGGAGGCTTATTGAGTCGGCGTTTGAGTCAACCCTCACCCATGCAAATCTAAGGATAATCCCGAGTAAACAAGAGTTCATAGTTAGCTTAGGAATAAGGTCAAGTTACCTAGGCCACCGCTTTGAAATATTCAGTCTTAAATAGTAAACAACGTTATACAGTAAGAGTGACTTATTTCTTGGTACGATCTTTTACAAACTTTTTGCATTGGATGCCCCCGCTCGCATGTCATTACATGAACGATTCAAGATCACATTGTTTGTACTAAATATAAAGTGGGTCACATCCAATGGTGTCCCCAAGATAACATACCTAGCCTTATCCATATACTATAGACCGTTTAGACTATTTACTCGAACTTGATCCACTTTTATGTCATTACATAAAGTCCAAGTATTCAAGTAATAGCCACAGATCATAGTTTATTTGATTTAGGTTCTTTCTATAATGAAATGAGCAATTCATACATTCAATAACAACTTTATTAAATAAAACCTCAATAACATCTTTATTAATAACATAATAAGTTTATTGTTTACAAACCACGAATTTTAGGACATAAAAACGTACACATTGTTCAAGATGTGAACTACAGTCTCTACTGCATACCCCCAAAATGAGTTGGGCAATCGAGCATAACTCATCATATAACTAACCATATCAAATGAGGTTTTATTTTTTCTTTCTAATACACCATTCTACTAAGATGTACCAGGTGCTGAGAGTTGGATTGAATTCCATGTTCTATCATGTAGTCCTGGAATTCTAAATCTATGTACTCTTCATCTCGATCAGATTTAAGTGTTTTAATTGTTTTACCTAATAGGTTTTCAACTTCAGCCTTATACTCTTTGAACTTTTCAAAGGCTTCAGACTTATGTTCTATAATAAGTAACCATACGTTGAATAATCATCTATAAAAGAGATGAAGTATCCGTACCCTCCTTTAGCCTTTACATTCATTTGACCTTAAAGATCCGAATGTATGAGTTTTAAAGGTTCTTTGGCTCTACAACTTTTTCCCCTAAAAGGTATTTTAGTCATTTTTCCATCGAGACAAGATTCACATAGAGGTAATGAATCATCTTCTAACTTGCTTAGAAGTCCATTCTTTACCAATCTTCATATTCTATCAAGATTTATGTGGTCTAATCTCAAATGCCAGACTCATCAGACTCTGATTGAGGCTAGCCTTCCTTCTTTTTTATGCTTTTGGTAGTATTTTTTTTACCTTCCTTTAGTTTCATTTTTGTTATTTTTGTAGTTTTTTCTTTTCTTTTGGTTTTTTCTAACTTCTTTTTTTTTTTTGTAGGTTTGTTTTGTTTTTGTTTTTCTTTTATTTTTCATTCTTTGGTAGGTCTCTCTGAAGCTTTAACAGAAAAGCCAATGCGAAGAGAAGAAGCCCAACCACCACCATCTCGTGTGCGACGTGTTTTTAGAGGAGGTTTTCTATTCCCTTGCTCTTTTTATTTTTGAGCTATACTTAAGATACATTAGGGAGAATGTATCATTTTAATATTGGGGGTGGGGTACTTGTTGGGTAGCTTTAATTTTAGCTTGGGGTCCTTGAGCTCCGTGCTTGGACTATGCTTTGTGTGCTTTGGTTTTCTTGTTTGCTCTGTTGCTCTATTGTTATGATGAGTAGTTTATAATGCACTCTTTCTGTGATAGAATTTGCATGAAAGAACGTTAGGAAAACATGATCATGATTTTTAGCCCATTTTTATTTTTATTTTTTTTTTTGTGTCCCATACATCTTTAAATCATTGTTTTGCAAAATTAAAGTCTTACATACTTGGGTTATTTGGTTTTTATTTCTTTTGTCACCCCGAAACGTCCACCTTTGACTTAGGAGTAATCACACTTATTGTAGAGAAAAATTAGACAAGGTGGATAAAATAAGGCCTATTGTGTATAAAAAAAAAAAGAAAAATAAAGAAAAGAAAAATGCATAAAATAATGTGTGTGTGTGCATGGATAAAGGTGAACAGAACTACCTCCTCTATGTCTAGTTAGGGCCCTACGAGAAAAGAGTGGATAGGTTCCTGGCGGTGGGAGCACATTTCATAGTTCCTTCTTGATTGCAAATTTGGTAGGTCCAAGGATGATAACCGAGCCAGAGTAGAGGAAAAATGGGATGAAAGCCTTATAAAACTTTTCCAGGCCGTGAAGCTTAACTAGCAAGACTTTAGGTTCACTTATGCATGAATAGATTAAGAATCATTCTTAAAATTGTGCTTCATTGATTGATTTTAACTGAATTTCGTTCTTGATTGCAAACTTTATTCTTACTGACTGTTGAGACTAGAGTAACAACTTCGCAACTAGAGCTAACATGTCTTAGTTTGTTTGACTGTGTGCTTCTACCATCCTCGTGACGAGCATGAATTAAGTTGGAGGTGTTTGATAGCTCTAAAAAAGAGCTATTATTCCTAGCTAATGAGCTTGTTGCTGGATTTTATGTGTTTATTGCCCTATTTTACAGGTACCAAGTAATCAAAAGGTAGAACCAAGAATTTGGAGCTAAACGGGGTTAATTTAAGCAAATTCAAATTGATTTAAGCAACCGAGCTTCAAAGAGGCAAAAATGACTAAAAAACACCTGGACAGCATCGCAACGCTCAACATTTGCCTAAATCCTTTTGACGTCATAAGACAAAATGCCAGTGTTCAGGACAGCGTTGCGATGCTGTCAATAGCGTTACAATGCTCCGAATAATTTGATGCTAATCAGCGGCATGCATGCATTCCATCTTCAGCCCAGACGCAGGGCAGCGTTGACGCTGCGATTAATTCTTTAAATTATTTTCTTTGGTTTTAGGTCAAAAGATGCAGAAAATTCTTGGAGGCTAAAGGATATGAACTTGGAGATTATGGAGGCCGAGGAGTGGCTTTACTATCTTCTTTTCCTTTAATCTCTTAAGTAACATTAGGTTAGATTTTAGTTTTATTTTGGATTGTAAACATGTATTGGCTTGAACTCTTAAATTTGTCTATGAATTTATGAGTTAATCTTCATCTAGTTTCTTAGGTCAAGGATTCAATGTCAATTTCGTGAGTCATCTGTTTTTATTGATTCTTGCAATTCAGAATTGTGTTTCTTTGATCCGGTTTAAATTCCAGAGCATGATTATTGATATTGACTTTCATACTTTATCGTGCATGTTAATGGTTCTTATTGTTGTTAAGGTCCTCAGTAGCAATAGTAAATTAGACATTTGATGGATATTCCTAAAATGTCTAATTGCTAGATTCAAAGATAAAATTGGTTAATTGAATATGGATCTCCTGACAATTATGCGACGTAATTGAATCCTAAATCATAATGCATGTGTTTTTATTTCTACATGGCCACTATCGAACCCGATTGAATTTAGAAATATGTAGATTAGTTAGGGTTTGACCTTTCCAATCTTAATAATTAGGGCGTTTGATTGATTTTGATTTAATTAGTTTTCGGTCTTCGTAGAAACTGGTTAAATCGCAACAATTTGGTAGTTATGCATGCATAATTCGAACGCATAGTCAATTGGCAGAAAACGATGATTGAAATTACATTGAATGCCTAACTTGATCTGAGAACTAGATGAACTAATTACTGTTTATATTTATCCCTTGCAATTTATTTTCCTGCATGTTTTCAAATTAATCAAAATCCAAAACCCCGTTTTTACTGTTTTTCCATAGTAAAATTTAACTTAAGAGGGAATCAATTCTATGTCTCCCTATGGTTCGACCCCGGACTCATCACTATTGCTACGTTCTTGTAGTAATAGGAGTAGTTCGGGAGTTTAAACTTTTTTTTAATTCCTGGCTCTTTTCGGGACTTAAATGACACTGAAAAGGGCTCGACAACAATATAAGGTCAAAGTATATAGACGTGGAGTTTCTAGTTGTTAAAGAAAGAGTTCAAAATGGTCAAATTTCGATAGAACATATTGGAATAAACTCTATGGTGGTAGATCCATTGACTATAGATTTACCACCTAAAGTTTTTCATGAGTATGTTACTCATATTGGTGTTAGTCACTTTTTTTATTCCATGGTTTAGTGGGAGTTTGTTATTAAGGATGTTTTTTTGACAATATTTTGTTTATTTTCTATATAGAATAAAGTTGATGGTTTATATTTGATTATCTAAACTTATTTATCATGCATGCAGTTTAGAAAATGTGGTTTAACATAAAGTTTTTAGGAATGATCTCACTAAGGAATTTGGACCAATTAGAAACAGGCATGATAGTTTCCATGCTATCTATCCATACTTGATCTATGTCATTGAATGTAATAGAATTGGTGATCGAGGAAGGTTTAGTTACAAGGGTAGTGACGAAAGCAGCCTTGATACCATGCTAATACAGGAGATTGAGTAGATTGAACTAAAGGGAAATTCTATTATTGAAATAACCTATTTATGCGCGCTTAAGATTTATGTGATTTAATTACATTTGGTACACAAACATAGCCAAAGTCTTGTTAAACACATTTAAATAATAATACGTATAATTAAAGTATAGGCTATGTATGTGGATTAATATTTTATCATATTAGGTTATTTTATTAGATTTGACCCTATTATGTTATCTAATTAATTAAGACCCTAGATTTCTAATTGAGTATGAACTTAATGAGTAGAAGCTCATTCTTAGTTAACTAGGGTTTAATGGGAACCCTAATTGAACTAGTATATAAAGAGACCTTAGAGCGATGGTCTCCAATAGACGAAAATAATAAAGCACTCTTTCTTTCTTGACTCCCATCTAAAGAGAGTGATTTGGAGTTTTGGTTGAGGAAGACTATAGTCATCTTAAAGTCATCATCATCTTGAAGCTATCATCAATCTCAATGGAATTCGGTATGTTATTTATTCTTGGCAATTTGGCATGAATGATCATAGGGTTAATCTATTCAAAATACATTTAAAATAATTATGCTGACATTCTTAACTTTTTTTTTTTCCTTTTTTTACAATATGAGAGGCACAAGTATCAAACCTCTAACTCTAAAGATGATAGTATAATATACATTTATTATTTTTTTTAAAAAAAATATGAGGGATAGGGAATCACACCTCTTACTCTAAGGTTGAAAGTATAACATATATATGTGTGCATATAAAATATGTTACTTAAATTTGATTATGATCTAAATGCTAAACATTAGTTTTAGTTTCAAACATGATTGCATATTCGAAGCTAAAATATTTGACTATTTTTAGTTTCATTTCAAACATGATTGTATATAAACATTAGTTTTAGTTTCAAGTTAGATTTGCTGAAAGTTTTTATTTCTTTGAATATTATTTAACATGTTTGTTAAAAACACAAACAAATTTCACACACAATGTGCTTGCGTCCGTCCGCAACCAACTTTACTTTAGTTATCTTTTCTTGATAATAATAATAATTTTTAATTATTTTTACTTCTCTCTTTTCTTTTATTTTTTTTCAAATAAATATAATAAGAAATAAAGGATAAATAAATTATGAGAAATATTAATATTTGTTCTTATTTAAGAAATAGTTAGCAAAGAGAGAGAGACAGAGAAACATTATTGATCATGTTATTCCTTTATAATTTTTTATTTCTTAATTCTAAGTTACTGAACAAGTTATCTGATGAACTTGGTGGAGCAAATAAGCTCTATGCTTATTGAGCTATATTCATTTTATTTGTTTATTTTAAAAGTGAATATTTTTATTCATATGGAATGTGAGAAAGATTCAAATAGAGGTTACATGCTGTCTCTTATACACATCTAGATGTGTATAAGAGAATTCATATGGAATGTGAGAAAGATTCAAATAGAGGTTACATGAAAGTGAGCCAATTTATAGCAATATGAGAAGCGGGATAGTTAAGTATATTCTTGTTGGTTATACACATCTAGATGTGTATAAGAGACAGGACTTGGATAAGAAGATTTTGAGAACAAATTGTCAAACAGATGAGTGTTTTTATTTTAGACAGATTTTATCAAAAGTGTTTAAATGAAAATGGTTTGTTGAAAAATATATATTTTTTTTCAAATTAATCCAAATAGAAGCTTGTATCATAGTAAAAAGTTAAGTATAAAATTAAATTTAGGAGGCGAAGTTGTTGAACCTATCTACCTAACAGATAAAAGATTTGAATAGACGTTTATGTAAAGGTCATTTATTGGCCCATATCATAAAATGACTTGAATATAAATATATAAAGACTGAAATCGTATCTGAATGTGTGATATTTCTTATATTATCTTTTTAGTAGTTGAAAATGTACATATGTAGCACTCAAGCAACTTTGTTCCATTGGTGTATAAGTTCATCAACATTAGTAGGATTGTTTCTCAAGCAAATCCCATCATCTTTAGCAATTCAAAAGCAATTTTTGTCAAAGCACCTAGAAGCGAGCCAAGGACGAGTTTTTTCAACCCAAAAAGATTCAAACGTTACGTTAAAATTTGGCTTTGCCAGATAGCACCAAAACAACGTTGTTCCAAAAAAGTTGACTTTAAAAGTCCATTGAAATTCTTCTCCTTTGGCAACCAAATTATGGCTTCCCAAATCATCATCTTTGGACTTACAATGAACCAATAGGATTTCATTATTTAAGCCATTTACAATGAACAATCATACATGAACGTTGTTCCACATGTATAAGTTCTTCATTATTTAAGATCCAGCTGCCGTGCACAGCTAGATCGATGCCGCAGCCACCAACACAACTAAAAGAACCAATGCCAAATGCTTATTTTCTTCATAGATTGCTCCCATTTTGGTTCGAATTGAACTTTTTGTAATTAAGAGTATTTTTTTTTGATATACAATGCACTCCTATGGTTTCTATTTATATGTGTTAGTTGTTGAACTGATGCATGAATGGTCACATTTGTATTTGTAATAAACTTTCTTTGAATGGAGAAGATGTAGTAGTAAATACTACGTAACCATTCACATTCAATTTCTTTTTTAGGATAATAAAATGGAAGTAAATAATTAATGATGTACCATGAATCCATAAAATTTATTTATATTAGTACTATATGCATTAACCCATTTGGAAAAAACCAATCAAATTTAGCAAAATAATCTAATGCACCCAAAGTGACATTTATTTTACAATGATGTTTCGGTGAGGCAGGGCAACAGGATGATCAGGTGCCCCTTCAATGAAATAAGATGCACAACGAATATATAAAATAACTCCTTGTTACTGTAACTGTTAGTCACCATTGTTCTGTCCAGAAATTGTTAAACTCTCTTAACATTTTCTTGTAAGTGTATCCTCTCATTTTAGATTATAGAGTTCTACCCTAATGTGCCAACCGTAGGGAAAAATCTATTGAGACAGAAACTAAAGCAATCCTATCAATTTCTAGAGTTTGTGTAAATGGTCATGCAAATGTCATCCGTAAGGAAACACAAGAAAAGGTGCCTTGAGATCGAGCATGAAAATTTACTACAAACTAATGAGGGAGATCGTGGGATATGTTGACACATGTCTTGCTCTCACTTACTTTAAACACTCTCTCCATTCAACTTGATATTGACCTACACAAACACCATCCATATGGGGATATAAGAAAAGGTGCCTCGAGGCCGATTATAGGTCTCACGATGTGAAGTTTTAGGGAGAAACGTGAAAGGGAAAAATGAAGTATCATATACCGCATTTGAAGGAACTCTAAATTCAGAGAACCTATGAGTGGAAGCAGATCGTCCGAACTTCATTAGGAAAGAACTCACACTTTCACAGTCATACTAAAAAGTTTATGCATTAAATCATAAATACAACATGCTTCTTGAATCAAATACAAAGGATAGAGAGGTAATACCTTTGAAGAACACTTCTTCAAGAATATCCCACGATCAGTAACTAATACAACGAGCAAGTCGAACTCCCTCGAATAGCAACGAGTATAAAATCGATCCTCGAACAGATCTGGACACAACCACTAGATTACCTTGGTATTCTTGGTGTGAGAGTCCAAGAATGGTGGGCTCTAGCTTATTTTGGTTAGAGGGAAGGAGGAATACGATCGAGTAAAGGGCAACACAATCGTGTAGAAGATGGAAGTCTATCACATAGACTCGATGCTCGATCGTTTAGTTAAGAGCACTATCGTATAATAAACTCAATACTATCGTGTAGTCACTCGATAGTTAATCTGATAAGTGTTTTCTTTTGAGATTTTGAAATCCAATTTCCTTTTATCCTACAATTTCCATAAAACAGTGTAACCACCTATTATGGTCGATTATTGAGAAAAAGAAATTTTAATTATCATATAATCAATAAATTATAAATAAATACAATAACTAACTTATCATATTATATTATAACCTATAGTTTTAAGATTGCATCATATATAATATATAAACTATAGTACTTTGTCTCTTTTATGGCATTTAAAATAAATCATATTTATATTAAATTTAATTACTATGAATCTAATTCATAGAAATTATATTTGAACCATATTCAAATATTAGTTCTTCTGATCATACAATAATGCATCACATACATTATATCAACTATTTCATATATAATTGAACTCATTTAATTATATCATATATAATTAATTCCTTCTTGTTACTTTGAACATTTCAAACTAACCCAAAAACCAATTCTCAACTTAAATCCATTGATATACCAAGGGAAACTTATGGACCTGTAGCTTGAAGCTCCAAAGGTACGTGGATAACTGATTAAACTCTTTAATCACATTATTCACCATCCATTAACTGTCGGGCACTCCACTAAAGTCCGATAACTGCACTCTTCGCACTACAAATATATTTCTATGTCAATTGGATATAACCAATCAATAGCACGATGACCTTTCACAAATCGATCGTAAGTACATCTAGGCGATATTACCGTTTTACCCCTATAGTTACATCTAACTTCTTAAGTACCACTAATTCCTCTAATGAAAAATAGATCATAGTCCCACTATGACTAAACCCCTCTCGAGCCAATAGAGGGCATGGCACCACATTGTTCGAGCCCCATAATTAGCCCTTAAGGGAGCAATTCATCTTGTGTAGCTGAGTTTCTAGCTCCCTCATCAGACGAATCCTTAAAATGGTAGGCTTGTTGAGTTGGCGATCTACCATTCTCACCCATGCAAATCAAAGGACCGCCCTCATAGGCAGGAGTTCACAACTCACTCAAGATTAAGGTCATGTTACCTATGGTCATCCTATTTAAATGAAAGTCTTAATTATGAATGGCCTTATATAATGAGACTAAATATTTCGTGCTCTTATCTTATACAAACTCCTTTGTGAATATCTTCGCTCGCATGTCTAATACATGAATGATCACGATTAGATCATTTGTAGCATTTTACAACATTTGTAACACCTACAAAGCGGGCCATACAAGTAGTGTCATCAGGATAAGGTATCCCTCTTTAACCATATACTACAGACCATTTAGGTTATCACTTAAAGCACGATTCACTTGTATGTCTCCACATACATGTTTAAGTTACAACGATAACCATGGATCTTAGCTTATTGGTTTGTGATTAATGAAACTAAAATATAAAATATTTCATAGACTGAAGTGAATAAAATATCATATAATATAAATCACAAAGTGTTTGTTCATACAAGTGTATCCAATAAGGATCAAATCCTTAGATCCATACACAAGCATAGTCCCTCATTATTCGAAGATACTTGAGGATGTTCTTGACGACTGTCCAGTGACCTTGTCCTGGATTAGACTAATATCTGCTGACTATCCCCATTGCGTGACAGATGTCAAGTCTAGTACATAATATCACATACATTAAACTGCCGTCGAAAGATGCATATGAGACTTGTCTCATTTCCTCAACCTCTTGTGGTGTTTTAGGACACTGTTCCTTAGACAATGTAACTCAATTCCTGAAAGACAATAGGCCCCTCTTGGAGTTCTACATCGAGTACTTGATCAAAATCTTGTCAATGTATGATGCCTGAGACAATGATAGCATTTTGTTCATTCGATCCTGAATGATCTAAATCTCAAGAATAAACTGAGCCTATCCCAAATCTTTCATTTGGAATTGGGTCGCTAGCCAGTTTTTAACTGAAGTCAATAAGCCTACGTCATTCCCAATGAGTAGGATATTGTCTACATATTGTTGAGGTTGATGCCATAAAGTCTCGTGCCTATAGTTTGTAAATAGTTTGTACGAACGCTTATGTTGTATAATATATGATATTTACTTCACATCTTGTATTTTTGCTCAGTTACTTATTTTATTTGCTTTAGCACAAACCAATAAACATAAAATCCCTGGTTATTTGTATGTAACTCAAACATATATGTGGTGACATACAAGTGGATCATGTCTTGAGTGATAACCAAAATGGTCTGTAGTATATGGATATAGGACGGAAACCTTATCCTGGTAAAGCTACGGATGCGGCCCGCTTTGTAGAATGGCCACAAGTGTTGTGACTTGTGACAGATGGTCTGTTCCTGGTCATTCATGTTGGGGACATGCGAGCGGAGGCATCCTATACGAAGAGTTTGTATAAGACCTGACTACGAAGTGTTAACGTCACGTTATATAACACCGTTCATGATAGAGACTTCACTTTACTAGGATGACCAAAGGTAACATGACCTTAATCCTGAGTGAGTTGGGAACTCTTGCCATTGAGGGCGGTCCTTTGATTTGTATGGGTGCAAGTGGCTAGGTCGCCAATTCAAACCTACCATTTTTGGGAATCTTCTAATTTGGGACCTGGGAACTCAGCTACACAAAATGGAATTCACTCCTTCACTGAGGCAGAGGTAAGTAGATAAATAATTCCCTTAAGGGCTGATTCTGGGCTTGAAATATGTGGCGCCACACACTTTATCTTGGCCCGAGAGGTGATCACACATAGTTGGACTATGTTACTTAAGGAGTGTGATGTAACTACAGGGGAAAAACGGTAATTTGGCCCAGCTGTACTTACGAGCAACTGTGAAGGGTCATCGTACTCATGATTAGTTATATCCGATGGACACAGAAATATATCTGTGGTAAGAAGAGTTCAGTTGTTGATCTTTAGTGGAATGCCTAACAATTAACGGATGGTGGATCTCGTGGCTAAAGAGTTTAGTCAGCTATTCACGGACCGTTGGAGCTTCGAGCCACACGTATATTAGGTCCCCTGGGTAGCTTGGATAAAGTTGAGAACCAGTATTTGGGTTAATTTGAAATGTTGAAATTGACAAGAGGAAGTTCGATTATATATGGTATAATTGGACTGGTTAATTCTATATGATATAATTGGCTAAATGTATGAGATACATTATTTTGGAGGAAATTAGATATAAATATGATTTATATCAAGTATAGGAGAAAATGTTATAGTATATATGTGATATCAAACTATAGGTTAAAAATATAATATGTTTATATTTATTAATATTTTAGTTGGTTAATTATATGATAATTAACACGAAAATCACGTTTAGGCGTGGGTTAGTGGGGCAACGTCAGTTATTGTAACCGATGAATTAAAATGAAAATAGTTTTCATTTTGAATCGCTCAACCAAAAAGATAGAAGATCGCGTTGGTGAATTGTAAACGATCGCTTAAAAGAATTGATAGCCTATACGATAGTCCCTCTCCGCCTAAACGATCGTCCACCTCGCACCTAAACAATAGCACACTAGTTCCTACAGGATCATATAGCTTCTCTTAACGATCGTAGTGTGTGCTGATTTGCTAAACGATCGTATACCTTTTCCTAAACGATCATTCAGTTAAATCTACACAATCGTGTAACTTCTCCTAAACGATAAGAATTTTGCTACATGATAGCACTTTTTCCCTCCCACTTGCTTATCGCCTACACGATCCGTGCTTCCTCCTTCCTCTACTAAATTCACCAAAGACCACGCTTTGGGTTCTCATTCCGAGAATACCCGGGGCTTTTTTCTGATGGTGTCGTCCCAGAGGCGTTCATGTTCGTGTGGTTGTTCGTGTAGCTATAGTCGATGCTTCTGTTTGGTGTTGGTAGATTGCATGGATGTTTTCCACTGCTTTGAGTTCCAAGGATTGATGATTGTCTTCAATTGGTATGGCACTCTCTCCCTTGATATATCTTGTTCATAGCATGCCGATAATTACTATTTGTTTGCATAACTGTATGGTTGAATGTATATTGTTGTATTTCGGTCATTGTGAGATTGGAGCGATCCGTACGCACTCATGGAACTTTTCGACAAGAGATCCTTCACATATAACACTAGGAAAACTACTGAATTGGTGATGATTTTCTTGTAGACACAAGGCTCATCAACGTTTTGCTTAAATTCATAAGATTTGATCGCAGTATCAAACCTTACGTTCCAAGATCGAGATGCCTGTTTCAGTCCATAAATGGACTGATTCAGTTTGCAAACCTTTTGCTCTTGACCTTGGGTTATGAATCCCTCGAGTTGTACCATATAAATGGTCTCCTAAAGATTACGACTCAAAAAAGTAGTCTTGACATCCATTTGCCAGATCTTATAGTCATAATATGAGGTAATGGATAGGAGGATGCAGATAGACTTTAGCATGGCAACAGGCAAGAAAGTCTCCTCATAGTCAAGTCTCTCTACCTGAGTATAACAATTTGCCACAAGTCTAGCCTTGAAGGTTTGTGATGCGTTGTAAATTGTGATGCAATTATGGTGTGAAATTGTGGTGATGTGTTATGCATTGCACATGCAAGTTTTCCTAATAAGACCCAAGTATAAACGTTACTAGGTTTCCTGGTATGTCCAGGGTCGAACACAGGGACTACTGAGTAAATATGCGACAATAAATTTGATTCTCTTGTAGTGGCGAAGACAAATAAGTTGGATGGTGTTTTGTTTAAGAATATTTCCTATGCAACAGAGTTCGAATAAAGAGTTGATGAACTCGAGAATGGCAATGAGAATGTGATGAACGGGTTGAGAAGGGTTTAGTTAACACTTTTTAAGATTGCGTACAAGTTATGCGATCATGCTACACACAAACAACAGCAAGTCATCTCTCAATGCAAATTCCATAATTCCTATTTCTAGGATGCATGTGATGTATATGAAAATGTCGATAGACCTTATGTCTAAGCCTCTATTCTTGTCTATGCAATGATGAGTGATGCACATACAAACAAGGTGACCGCATACTATCATATCCTATTTCTAGGGTGCAATAAAACTTATGTCTAAGTTTCTATCTCTTGCTTATGCGGTTTTAATCTGACTCTCTCAAGCCTAGATTCTAATCAAACTCTCTCAAGTCTAGATTCTTTCTTCAGACTTCTCTCTCAAGTATCTCTAAAGGGTGACTGATACATACATAAGACAAGATGGTTGAATAAAATGTAAATCATAGGTCATGCTAGCTAAGTACTTCTCAACCCATTCAGAAATTTATCTACTCATGCGTAGTATGGAGAGATTGAACATAAATTGAAATGAGATTTCCATTTTCTATAAATTAAATGCAGAATACAGAATAGCAATGGAATGTAGAGATAAGAAGCCCGGTAGCAATGTCTAGCTTTTCGTGGCCTTTTACACTTTTTTTTTCACTCAAACTCTATCCAGATGAATATCCTTGCTTTCGCAAGTGTTGGCCCTCTCTCCCTTTGTAGCACTTCTCGATAGTCTCTCAATCTATCCTGGAATGATCTCTCGGCTTCTTCGTCTCTTAGCTCGTCTCCGTCTTCTAAGTATACGTATGAATATGAACCGACTAATGGCTCTCTAATTTATTCTCTATATGTTATCTGGTGATCTCCTGGCACAATGGTGGCCTTCGGTATTTATAGAGCTCGAGGTGAATGAAGCTTTTCTCTCTAATGATTGCAATAATGGGCGATCATTAAATCTCTTACTCTGATGCGCCGATTAATGGTCACCGAAAGTTGAGTGTACGTGCTACAGTGTGGCTTTAACGGCTTGTCAACTAAATTTGGATTCGACTGTCATCAACTTTCCGTCCCAACATGATTTATTATGCTGTCACCTTGATGCGCAGTCTTTATGCGGCCACCTTCTTGAGCAACTTTTCATGATCGCATACGATCGCATGACTTTGCGATCGCAATCCTTCAAGTAAAAGTTACTTGCGCCAACGCATTTTTCCTGCACAAAATAAGTAAATTAACTGCTTTTATGTGATGGGTGCATGCGATCGCAATTTTCTAAGTTTAACACTTTTGGACATGATTTTGTTTATTTTTATCACCGCATTCCTTCATCGTTTTACTTATTTGTGCTGTAATAACGTGATTTCTACCTGTTATCAGCTTGCACCTTCCCATCAGCACCACATTTCCTCTTGTAGATCCATTTACAACATATAGGTTTTACCACATCAGGTTGATCTACAAGATCCCAAACTGAGTTGAAGTACATAGAATCCATCTCGAGATCCATGGCTTTAACCCATTCATCTTATTCAACATCCTCCATTGCCTTCTTGTATGACAACAGATCCTCAACTTTGCAATCAACTACCATAGCTAGGGGTTCATTTAAACCCATATAGCGAATAGGTGGGTTCGCAACCCTTCCACTACGTCGAGGTCACCTTAACACTTGAGGTGGATTTGACCTACTAGATGAACCTACATAAAAAACTCTCGTTGAGGTAGTAGGCTCTTCAATAAATCTTGTTAAAGTTTTAGTAGTTTCTTTGTAAAGCTCATTCAACACGATTTTACTTCTAGGAGTGTGCTCCCTTATATGATCCTCCTCAAGAAAAGTAGCATTTGCCGATACAAACACTTTTTCCTCTTTAGGATCATAAAAGTAACCCCCCCGTGTCTCTTTGGTGTAGCCTACAAATAGGTACAACCTCGAACATGGTTCCAATTTCTTAGGATTAGCTTCAAGCACATGTGCTAGACCTGTCTCTTATACACATCTAGATGTGTATAAGAGACAGGTGCTGGGCAACCTCATATGTGGAAGTAAGGTAAACTAGCTTTACGATCATTCCACAACTCCAATGAAGTTCTAGCAACACTCTCGGAGGAAACGCAGTTCATAATATAAGCGGCAGTCTCTATTGCAAAACCCCAAAACGAGTCAGGTAAGGAAGCGTAACTTATCATCGACTGAACCACGTCCAATAGGGTTCGATTTCTCCTCTCTGATGCACCATTCTGCTGAAGTGTACTAGGTGCTGAGATTTAGAAAAGAATTCCATATTCTATCAAATAGTTATGGAACTCAGAATCCAAAAACTCTCCACCTCAATCAGATCGAAGTGTTTTATTTGTTTTACTTAATGCATTTTCAACTTCAACCTTGAACTTTTTGAACATTTGAAAGGACTCAGACTTATGTTGCATTAAATAAACATACCCATTCCATGAATAATCATTACTAAAAGTGATGAAGTATTCTTAGCCTCCTCTAGCTCGCACATTCACGGACCAAAAAGGCCTTAATGCACTAACTCTAAAGGCTCTTTGGCCCTATCACCTTTACCAGAAAAAGGCCTTTTAGTCATTTAGCCTTTAAGGAATGACTCGCACACAGGTAAAAGATTTTCTTCTAACTCGCTTAGAAGTCTATTTTTCACCAACCTCTCAATCCTACTTAAAATAATGTGCCCTAACGTAGGTGCCAAAGTTGGGCATTTTATTTAGGAGAAACTTTAAGTCGTTTATTTTGAGTTACAACAGTTTTAATTATCTCTATGTTATGAAGACAATTTATTATTAACAATCTTAGCATATACAAATTATTTTCTAGTTGAGTTGAACATATATCAACAGATTTTTTCTTAATAAACACTCTATTAACAAAAAAATTAAGTGTATAATTACATTCGAGAAAATACTTTACAGAAATTAAGTTCCTCTTTAACTCGAGAACTACATAAAAATCATTCAAAATGATAAACCTATTCTATAAAGTCAACTGGAGACATCCCACTGCCACAACTGAGATGATGTGCCTTGTTCCAACTCGCATTGTCATCTCACCAGCACCAAGTTGCCGCTATGAACTAATTCCCTGGAATGAAGAACAAACATGATTAGTGGTCCCAAAGTCAATAATCCATGTAGTATCATCATTCTCCACTAAACAAGTCTCCAAAACCAGTAAATCTTATTTACCTTGTTTGGCCTTCTTCTTCTCAGCCAAATAACGAAGGTAGTTTCGCTTCCAGTGCTCGTCCTGATTGCAGTGGAAACACTTTCCCTTGTCAACCCGCATTGGTTACCTACCCTGCAGAGCGGAAAGTTGTGGGTTAGCAAGCGCCTTTCCCTTACGACCCTTCTTCTTCTTCCACTTGCTGGTGTCAGAAGAAGAAGGTGAACACTTAGTTCCAGAGGTTGAACCTTTATGGAACTTCTTGGAAGATGAAGCAACATTTGCCTCACCAACCTTCTTTTTCTTGCTTTTCAACAAAGATTGATATGCCTACAACTCATTGAGTAGAGTTGTAAGGTTGTAATCAACCCTGTTCAGAACAACATTGCTTATGAAGTGAAGGAAGCTTTCTGGTAATGACCCCAAAATAATGCTAAATTTGCTGGCCTCATCGATACTCGACCCGTTCATCTCTGCCACGTTGAAGTGGACCATCATGTTCAGAATATGTTCACGAACAGATGTTCCCTTCTTCATTTTAGAGTTGAAGATGAACTTAAGTGCATCGTGCCTCAGTTGTGCAGATAGTTGTCTGAACATTCCCATCAGGGACTCCATGATCTCGCGTGCAGTGATCATGGGCTCATGCTTCTTGGACAAAACGTCGTTAAAGCTGGCCAAGATATATGCTCGGGCCTTTTTGTTTCTCAGTGGCCAATGCTCGTATGTCCCTTAAACATCTCGAGCAACATTAGGAGGTGGAATAGGAGGACACTCCTCCATAAGGACGAACAATAAGTCATCGATGATAAATATCATGTTAGTTGTATTCTTCCAACTAGCATAATACTCACTAGTCAGTTTATTGACGGCTAAAAGTGAAAGAGTAGCGGTAGCCATTGTATTGCTAAAAAAATTGAACAAACTTAATGAGTCTACTTGCATTACCACTTTTAACACCAATTAAGTTTTAGCAAAATAGTTCTATTGTACCCTAAGTGACATCTATTTTGAAATGATGCTCTATTGAGACAGGACAAAAGTCACCATAGGGTGATCAAGGGTCCCTTCACTGGAATGAGACAATCTCAACCATTAGACAGAAACAACTCCTTGTAACTGAATTTAACAGTCATCATTGTTCGGTCAAGAATTTGTTAATATCTTTAACAATTCTATGTAAGTGTAACCCCTCATTTTAGGCCCTAAAGTCTCACCCTAATGCACCCACCATAGGGAAAGAGTAGATTAGGATAAGAGACTAAAACAACCCTATCCATTTATGGAGATCAAATAAAGAGTTGTACAAATACAATCATCTTTTAGGGGGCCACTCCCAGGGGTATCTCGAGGCGATGCACGAACTTTATCCATGAGAGAGACCGAAGGATATGTTGTCAAATGTCCCGCTCCCACTTACTTTTAACATTCTTTCCATTCACCTTGGTATTGACCTACCCAAATGCCATTCTTTAAGGAGACAGTCCTAGGGTGCCTCGAGGTCGAGGATACCCAATTATCTCCCATTGAATGTTCTACCTAGAGATTCTATAACTTAGAAAATCTGGCTACTGATTTTAACTAAGTGGTTGTTTAATTTGCTAATAAACAACACTTGTTTTCTATGATTAAACAAGTTTGATTCAACTTTTTTTAAACACTTTAAAAGACTATCATCAAATTTGCATGCATACAACAAATCTATCTAATTCACCTTTTCAAGTAGGTTCCCAGGTAGGGGTGCGACGTTTCCATCGACTTAATACCCCAGCCTAGGTAGAACCAACTTTAGCCAAAAGGTCGCTTATATATAGATTTGGTACATATTTAATCATTTGTTAGTCAATTTAATCCTCTTAAACCGAATTAAAATATTAAACTTAGGTTTCTAATCTAATTAGAATGGTGGCCTTAGGCCTATCTCAATCAAATTTTAAAACATGATTAAAGTCTAAGTTTGCATGCAACTCTTTCTTATTGATTTTAATTCTAATTTCATTAATTATAACCCTTATAAAAAATGAAACAATTAAAACTAACCACATTGCTAAGAAAGACATCCACAAGGTATTTATAACTTTTATAAATAAACATAATTGTCATGCCTCATGCAATGTTCATTCATTATTAATATATAACATTTAACAAGTAATGAACTAAGCATACATGCTAACATATATCCATATATTATAACATTTAAAATAAAGATGATGCATGGATATGCTTTAATGCATGCATATATTGTAACTCTTATATTATATGATGCATGAGCATGCTTTAAGTAATTAAATCATGCAAACTACTATATTATAACACTTATAATATAAAGATGATGCATGAAAAAAATGCATGACCTATAGTGGGTTTTAAAACTACATGGCATACATTATGGTATACAATATAAACATATATCACATGTACATTCAATAAAAGTTGATGGATCAAGATAATATGCCTCAAAACCGGAAATAAAAGCTAACTATTACAAAAGAAATGAGTCAACCAATTCAAACAGGCGAATCAGGTCTTGAACTGCTTACACGAAGCCTCATCACTTGATCGCATAGTAAATACTTCTGATCATTGAGTAATGCAAATCGAGTACAATATAGTGAAAATCGCGTGGCTAAGGACTATGTAATGAGCATGAAAGTCCACGCGATCGTGCAGTGCACATTGAGTAACGCATGTCATGTGATTTTGTAGCTAACGACTATGTGATGAGCATGATAGTCTACCCGATCGAGTAGCAAGCGCCATGTATCGTATACCAAGTTATCGTGTAGCTAATGATAATGCGATGAGCTTGATAACCTACACGATCCTTTAGCGCGCATGCCATGCCTCGAGTATTAAATACTATGCGATCGTTTACCCCGATCATCTATGCGATCGAGTAGCCAATGCAACACAATCGTGTAAACTCTTTACTCGATCGCATAACATTAGCTATGTGATCATTTAGAAAATACTACACGATCGAGTAGAACATTTCTACACGATCGCATAGTCACATATAAACGATTGTTTAACTTGAGCTACACAATGCGACCATCGATCTGTTTTCTCCCTCGTAGCAAACAACTTCTCCTTGCGTTTAAATCTTATTCACAAATGACTCAAAAAACAAAAACAAATATAGACTCAATTGTCGTCCAAACTCCATTGTGAAAGAACTCATACATTCATAGTCATACTAAACAGATTATACATTAAATCATAAATTACAACATATTTCTTGAAACAAATACAAAAGATAGAGAGACAATACCTTTGAAGTACACTTCTTCAAATATCCCTCGTTCAGTCACGAACGCAACGAGCAAGTCAAACTCCCTTGAACAGCAATGAGTATAAACTCGATACTTGTAGTATCACCAGGATAAGGTATCCCTCCTTATCCATATACTATAAACCATTTAGGTTATCACTTAAAGCACGATTCACTTGTATGTCTCCGCATACATGTTTAAGTTACAATGATAACCATGGATCTTAGTTTATTGGTTTGTGGTACTAAAATATCAAATATTTCATAGACTGAAGTGTATAAAATATCATATATTATAAATCACAATGTGCTTGTTCATACAAGTGTTACAAACAATAGGACCCTGCAAGATTTAAGGCATCAACCCTGACACCAATTTCCTTCCACTGAGCGTTTTACCTAGGGTTATTTAACTTAGGAGAATTCATCTACTAATTTTAACTAAGTGTTTGTTTAAATTTGCCCAAAAGTAACTTTTACTTTGGATAGATAAACAACTTTGATTAATGTTTATTAAACACTTTAATAAACTTTCATCAACAATTGCATGCTTGTAGCAAATCAATCTAATTTACCTTTCCAGGTAAGTTTCCAAGTAGGGGTGTTACATTTTCATCAACTTAAATAGCCCACCTGTCAGAACTAGTCTTAGACAAAAGATCAGTTATAGATATATTTGCTACAAATTTAATCTCTTAAATAAGAAAAATTTAATCCTATTAAAATGATTAAAAGATTAAGCTTAATTTATAATCTCATTACAAATGTCATCTTAGGTCTATATAAATCATATTCTAAAACTATTTTAAAAAATGATTTTAACCTAAGGTTTGCATGCAATTATGAATTATTGATTTTAATTTCTAATTTCATTTAATTATAACTCTTATAAAATAAATTATGCAAATTAAAATCATTCATTGCATGTTATGACGTACTAAGAAAAATTATAATGATTATAAAATTACCTAGAGTAGTCTTATGCATCATGCAATTCCATTTTATTACTAAACATACATAATACTTATATATTAAACTTATGAAATAATTAATAACGTAGATCCATATAATATAAATAGTGTATGACTATGTTATTAATGCATGCAACCATATTCTATAACACTTATATTATATGATACATGAGCATACTATAATATAAGTGATGCATAACCTATGGTGGGATTTTTACTATATGCCATATAATATGACATATAATAATAAAATAAATCATACATCAAATGTATAATTTTAAACAACAATTATTGGACGGGGATTGAACCTAAAAAATTAATTAAATTAATATAACACTTATATTAATTTAATTAATAATTAACTATTATAAAAAATAGTCAATCGGTTCGAAACAAGTGAGCTGGGCCTCGAAACGCTCGAACCAATCCACCAAACACCCAAACCGGACCCGGAACACTCCAAACTGAACTGAACACAGACAAATTGAGTCACGAACCAAACCAGGCGAGAACTAGTTTGTTTTTCATCTCAAATTGTTGCAATGTTGTGCCTAGCATTGCAACACAATGAAAAGAACAAAGCGATCTTCCTCATCGCAGTGTGGTACAGACAACACTGTACAGCCGCAATCATCTTCATTTTTTCTCTTATTTGTGCCTCGGTTTCTCCAGAAACTCACTAGGAACATCACGAACAACTCATATAGAACAAATATAGACTTGATTGCAAGATTTATGCCAAAAAACAAAGGACCCTTACAAATTGAAATTGAAAAGCTTAAAGCGATAAATCTAGATCCAATCTTGAAAACATCCAAAAATTGTAAACCAAAATACACATTCCATAAACATTCATCACATGAACAAAGAATGTACAACCCACTATTACTGTAAAAAAGCTAGGACCAAAACCACACTCTAATACTAATTGGAGGAACCTGTGAAGGCCCTAATTGGAAACATGGATCGTCCCAATTTTTGGTTTTTCATAGAAAACAAAATTACAGAATAAAAATATGCATTCAAATTAAAATTTACAACGTGCCCAAAAGAATTAAGAAAAAGAAAAAATAGGGTTCAAGAAACTTTTCCCTTGAAGAACCCTTCTTCACAAATTTCCACTTCTCCAAAATTGGTCACGAACAAAGCACGATTCAAAATGGCCATCACCACAAAATCTTCCTCTGTATTCATTTGGGATGAGAATCATAGGAGTTGTGTGGGCTCTACGAATTTTGGGAGGGAATGAAAGGAAATTGAGAGGAGAGGGAGAGTTTTTGAGATTTTTTTTAGAGAAACCTATTGCTTCCAATCTTTGTAAATTCTCTTATAAAAGAAAATTCCCACACCAAATCTCACGTAACCTCCCACTAGTTACGTGAGTTGAGAAAGATCAGGAGAAGGACGTTATTTCCCTGCCTAAAATTCAAAATTAAAATTAATTTTAATTTAAAATTTAAACCTTTATATACATACATACATACAACATACATATATACATACATACATATATATATATATATATATACACATACACACACCACACACACACACACACACACACATATAACTATATGTTATATCATATATAACATAGAATCTATGGTTTAATATTATATCATATACAATATAAGCTATAGTTTTAATCTTCTCATCAATGGTATTTAATATAAACCCCATTTATATTAAATTCAATTATATGAATCCAATTCACAAAATTAATATTTGAATCACATTCAAATATTTATTTCCTCTCAACTAAACTTTATCTTTCAATGTATCAAATACATTATAGTAACTATATCATATATAATTAAATTAAATTAAATTAATTATATCACATATAATAAATTCCCTCATTTAATTTGAATAATTCAAATTAATCAAAAATTGATTCTCATTAAAACCCTGTTAAGCTACACAGGGGACCTCATGGACCTATGGCTTAGAGCTCCAATGGTACTTGAATCATTCATTAAACTTTTTTAATTAAATTATTCAACATCCATTAATTATCGGACACTCCATTAAATACTGACAGCTGCACTTTTCGCACTACAGATGTATTTCTATGTCCACTCGATATAACCAGTCAATAATGTGATGACTCTTCACAAATTGCTCGAAGTACAATTATGCCAAAATTACCATTTTGCCCCTGTAGTTACATCTAACTCCTTATATGTCACTGATCCCTCTAATGAATAATAAGTCAAAGTCCAACCATGACCAACTCCTCTCGGACCAGGAAAGGGTGTGGTACCATATTGTTCAAGACCCAAAATTAATAAGAGAACAATTTATCTACTTAACCCGACGTTAACGAAGGAGTGAATTCCATCTTGCGTAGCTGTGTTCCAAGCTTCTCAATCAAATGAATCCCCAAAATGGCAGGTTTATTCAATCAACCATCTAGCCATGCTCACACATACAAATCAAAGAACCGTCCTCATAGGTAGGAATTCACAACTCACTCAGGATTCAATTTATATCACCTATAATCATCCTGGTGAAATGTAAGACTCTATTATGAACGACATTATATAATGAGACTAGTCATATCGTGGTTTGGTCTTATACAAACTCCTTTGTATAGAATACACCCGATCACATGTCTCCACATGAATGATCAGGATCATATCATTTGTAGCACTTCACAACAATTGTAATACCTACAAAGTGGGTTGTATTCGTAGTGTTATTAGGATAAAGTATCCAGCCTTATCCATCCACTACAAACCATTTAGGTTATCACTTAAACTTGGTCTTTACATATATGTTTAAGTTAATAACCTTGGATGTTAGTTTATTGGTTTGTGGGTTTAATGCTATTAAATGTCAAATAAAACATCTCATATTTTATTAAATAAATAAAAAGTTTGTACAATACAATTACAAACTACATGACCCTATGAGATTTAGGGCATCAAATCGAACAATTATCATGTTTGCATTTATTGGACATAAATGCATAGTATGACCTCGGCATGGGGTTATTTTTTGAGTATTTTTGTACTCACCCTTTCTTATGATGTATTTTTTTGTAAGGACAAGGGAAGACTAAGGAATGACAAGAAGAGTCTGTAACTGTGCCATTGAGACCAAATAGATGCTTCTGCTCATGTTTTCATGTTGTAAATGTTTGTTTTGGTGTTTGAACCTTGAGAGGTAGTATTTGCACTATTTAACACTTTATGCAAGTGTCTAGCTTTGTTTTATAATTTTAGGTGTACCCTGAACTAAGGTTTTATGTTATTTGAACTTTTATTTTATTAAAGTTATAAATTTTATAAAACGGTCTGATTCTTTTGCTTAAGTTGAAAAGAGAGTTTGAAATTTATGTATGCATAAGATAATGACCTTATTAATAGTTTTAGAGAGTCGGGTCATTACAATAATTAATTTATTTCAATTTAATTTTGATTAAAGATTTGAATTATTTATTAGTCTTGAAAGGTAAAAAAGAAAAATAAGAAAGCTAAACTTAGGGTATTGATATATATATATATATAAGATTTTTCTTAAGCCAAAAGGGGATGAATTTGCTAGATTAAGGTAATTAGTAGCCTTACGACTGAAATGCCTCTTAATAAATATTTCAATTTTTGTTATACGGTTTTAGAAAAGTTTGCATGATATGTTTTCATGATTTAATACATTTTAGTCAAACATACTATGAATTTCATGAGATGATATGTTATGATTTCATTTTGTGGGACCATTTATTGCATGTTGCAGGTTAGATCAGTTTGGTCACAATTGCCCTCCTATCAGTTGCTATGTATACCTCATATTTAGTTTATAATATGCACCTTCAAGTTCACCAGATCTTATGTGAATACATCTCACATACAATAGGAACATGTTAAACTGTTCACTCTAATAGCCTAAATTCAGATTTAGTACTTTAGATTACGTCCCAGTTCACATTATTCGGAGCATGTTGCATGTGTTTGCATAACTAGACCTCGATAGTGGAGTTACTTACTAGTGTTTTAAATATTCATTATTTTCTAAAATGTTTTCCAGATAAGAGAAAGGATGTAAAAGTGCTTGTCAAGGGATCTATTGACAGTGCCATAGGACTAACAAAAATTCTTCATCTTAGTATCATGTTTTTTAAATTGTTTGGATTTTTTTTTTATGAGAACCTTTGAGTTTTGAGCTATAAATTTTAAATTTTCCATTTTAATTAAATTTTTTTATTGGATGCTGAATAAAATTCCGTTTTGTTATTTAGAAAATTCTTATTTAATATCAAAATTGTCAACTTGAAATTGCATTCATAATAATAGTGACATCAAATAGAATCATAGAAAGGCAAGTCAAAACATCCCTCCTCTGAAGTTGAAAGCCATAGGGTGCTATCTATATTAAATAGTTAGCATATATATATATATATATATATAATTAAATTCCAAATTTTGAATTTGAATTTAATAAAATTAAAGGGGAGAAAGTATAAAACTCTCTCACCAATTTTCTCAATCTCACTCTCACATAAAAACAAAAAATGGAGAGAACTGTTCTCTCTTGTTCTCTCTCTGGTTTCTCTAGTTCTCTATGTTATGCAGATGAGTTTTTACAGGGAAGAAAATTCGTCTCAATTCCCTTCTTCTTCCCGCCAAATTTAAGTGCAAGCCCACACCTCAACATGATTTTCGTCCCTGAGAATAACGGGGAAGACACTATAGTGGTGTTCGGTTGCGGTGTTCGTGAGATTAGGAGAAGGCGATGGGAATTGAAGAGGAACGAGAAGAATTGGTCTTCAAGGATATGTGATTCCCTTTATATATTTCTTCTCTATTTGATTAACACAGTAGATAGCATCTTTAAGTTAATATTGTTTATTGTTTTCGTCTCTCTATATTTTTCTATTCTGTAAAACAAAGTTTAGAGGTCAATACATTCAATTGTTTCTGCTGCGGGGAATATCAATTCCTTTAAAAAAAAATCTCAACTACCAAACAATCAATTTCTTTTAATTTACTCTGAGTTGATAAAAAACCAATATGAAAATAACTCATATATAGGTACCCTCATTGTTTGCCGATCAATACTTCTATTCTTTTTTTCCTCGTATGTCTAATTCTTATGCAAATTTCGTAAACAACCAAATATAACCAAATACTTCAAGTTAAAATATAAAAATCCTACAAAAAGTTTACAAAAAGTTTAAAAAATCAGAATATGTCGCATGCATCAAATTTAGCAAAATGATGAAATTAAAGGGATTGGATTATGCAACGGAAGCATTTGTGTGAGAACTTGCATCCCACAATTGGATTTTTACATAAACAAATTCAATATACTAGAATAGAATATAAACATATAACATAACATGCCTTTGGGAAAAAGATTAGAGTCATTCCTACCTTTGTAGATTCCCAAGCTTCACAAACAGTTTCAACGAATGGCTCCTCTAACGATCTTGATCATGAACAATTTCTTCAACGATCTCGAACACTACCATGAGAGTAACCTCATTATTCTCTAGGTGTTATCCAATTATTGGGAGAGGGAGAGAAGAAAAGGGTTTTGGAGAGTAGAGAGGATTCTATTTGTGGCTTAGGGAAAAATTTTCACAATAACACTTTTGTGTTGTGTATTGTCAGTGTCTGTCTCAGTGTCTCCCAAAGGGTCAAGCCTTTTTCCTAATCCTTTTCCTATTTCATTTTTTCACAATTAATCAATTAAATAACACTTATTCAACTAATTAGTACAATTAAATAACAATTATTTAATTTAATTTGCACATGAATTAAATAACAATTTATACATTTAATCTAATTTAATGTATATTTATCTAATTATCATAAACATCCTATGTATATATGTAGTACCTCTTTGTTAATTAATTCTTTGTGTATCTAATTCACTTGAGTTAATTTCCAATCAATGTGGATTATAGATCATATCCATAATCAATTATATATCAATCACATTAATATATAATTTCTTCAAAGTAATTTGAAGAATTCAAATTACCTCTCTTAAATATCTTATGGTGAGCTAACAAGGGGACATGGTGGACCTATAAATTAGAAGTTCCAACAATATGAGATTGATTGGCTAAACTCATTAACCAAGTTAATCAATAATCGTTAAATGTGACACTCCACTACAGATCCACAACTTTACTCTTCTCATTACAGATATATTTCTACGTCAAAAAATATAGACTAATAACAACAAGTTAGTCCTTCACGAGTGTTCATAACCCAAAGTTTATTACATTTAGGGTTTTTGAGACAAAATAGACAAACAACAAAAACTAACATTTGTTGAATTAACACTTATAACTCTTTATGGATGACAGTCAATTAATAACATTTACTATCTACAAGTTTTAGGGCATAACACCTAACAAACTCTTACTTGAACTAAAACTATAGTCAATGGGTTGTACATGATATCAGAATCCCAAAGACGGGATTACTATAAATAAATACAATAAATTAGGGCATCCATATACCCATTACACATCTCCCATTTGTCCTAGATTATACAATGTGTCTCGTAGACCAAGACTCTCTAGTTGACCCTCAAACACTTTAGTCGAGAGTTCGTAAAAAAATCAGCAATGACTACTTTCCTACTATTGTCACACTATAAGGTGATGGGTAAGACCATATTTGGAACCGCTTCCAAATCGCTTAGGAACTTCCTAAATCAAATTGCTTCCTTTATTGCTTCACAAGCAACTACATACTCAGTTTCCATAGTGGAATATGCAATACATCCTTGCTTCATACTATGCTACACTATAGCTCCCCCGTTCAATGTAAACACTGGTCCTGACGTTGATTTCCTAAAATCCTTGTTAGTTTAGAAATCAAGGTCGGTGTATCTTGTAAGGATCAAATCCTTTGCTCCATATACCAACTTATAGTCCCTCATTCTTCTAAGATACTTGAGGATGTTCTTAACCGCTGGTCTAACCATAGATTGGACTGGTACCTACTGACTATTCCGATTGCATGACAAATATCTAGCCTAGTGCAGAGCATAACATACATTAAGCTGCCCATAGCTAAGGCATATGGTACAAGTTATATCCTTAACTTCCTAAGGTATCTTAGGATATTATTCCTTAGACAACTAAACAAAGTGCCTGAATGGTAATAAATCTTTCGTAGAGTTCTTTATTGAATATCGAGTCAACATTTTGTCGATATAAGTTACTTGAGACAGAGCCAACGTGTTGTTCTTGCGATCTCTAATGATTTGGATCCCAAGTAAATACTGTGCCTCACCTAAATCTTTCATTTAGAATTAGGCTACAAATCTAATGTCAGTGAGGTACCTTACATCATTCACAATGATTAGGATATCGTCCACATAAAGTACTAGAAAAGCTACTTTATCATTGATAATTTTCTTGTAGATACAAGGTTCATCAACATTTTGATCAAAACAAAAAGATTTTATCACTGTATCAAATCTAATGATCTAAGATCTGGATGCATGTTTCAACCCATAAATGGATCGATTCAGCTTGCAAACTTTTTGCTCCTAACCTCAGGTTATGAACCCCTCGGCTTGAGACATAAAGATGTTTTCATTAAAATTGCAATTCAAAAAACAGGCTTGACATACATTTGCCATATTTCATAGTCATAATATGCATTGACAAGAGAATTCTCATAGACTTAAGCATAGCAACAGAGGAAAATGTTTCCTCATAGTCAAACCTTTCCCTCTGGGTATAACCCTTTGCTACAAGTCTTGCTTGAAAGGTTTGTACCTTTCCGGCTACATCTCTCTTTTTTTTATAGATCCATTTGTACCCTATGGATTTGACCTCTTTAGGTGGATCTACAAGATCTCATACTGAATTGGAGTACATAAACTTCATTTTAAGGTCTATGGCTTTGACCCATTAGTCCTTGTCTACATCATTCATTGCCTATTTATAGGATAACAAATCTTTAACACCATCATCTGGCATGACAAACTGAGTTTCAATTAAACCCAAGTACCAGTCAGGTTGTATCACAACCTTCCAACTGCGTCGAGGCACGCTCAATGATTGAGAAGGACGAGACTGACCTAAAGTGTTGGCTTCTTCATTAGCTATTGATGAAGGACCAGCTGCAACAACAACCCTTGTTGATTTATTAGTAGCTTCACTTAATACTATTTTACTTCATGGTTTATAATCTATCATGTGGTCTTCCTAAAAAAATGTAGTGTTTTTCGATACAAACAATTTATCTTCTTGAGTATAATAGAACAGACCACATTTCATTTCGTTAGGATAGACAACAAATTGGTATAATCTTGAACGAGATTCCAACTTTTTAGGATTTGTCACTAACACATGTGCATGACAACCTCATATTTTGAAGTAACGTAAACTCGGTTTACACCCCCTCCATAACTCGAAAGGTTTTTCAGAAATACTCTTTGAGGGAACATTGTGATGGAACGAACAAATGCGTAGCAGAAGAAGTAATAGATCTAAAGTACTATAATTAGGTTAATTTCAAAAAATAAGTATGCAATTAAATTGAGAACAAAGGGAAATAAGATATACAACCTTTGTAGTATCAAATCTTCTCCAAATCACCTCCAATCTCCTCATGAATGGTCCGTAGATCACCACGAGAGTCTTCCTAACTATTCTTCGGCTTTAGAACAGGATGGTGATCGGGTGAGTGACTAATTTCTAGAGAAAATTGTTAAAGATTTAAGAGAAAATAAGTTAAGATTATCAAATAATCTCATAAAAGTCCATTTGGCCAAGAGAGCTAATATTCATAAAACACTTTTTTTTTTTATAGATCATATCATGCAAAACATGCAACTTTAAGTTTGATGAGAATTTGACACTAAAAATTTCCACAAATTCAAAGTGGGATTAGTGGGGCAAATGTCTTCAATTGAAAACAACCTTAACAATGCAAATGTTTGAATTTCACACTCAAAATTGTTGGATCTATTCACTAACTAGGTCCAAGGTCAAAATTTGACTCTTAATGTCCAAAGTCAAAATTTTGCTTTTTGACTTTCGAAGTCAAAAGTCAATATTTTGACTTTTATTGCATTTTTACCTAGTCAATAATTTTAACTTTTGATGCAATTTTGACCTAGTCAATTATTTTGACTTTGAATGTAATTGTGACCAATTGTATTTAATTTCAAAATTAATTTTAAAATTATATTAATATTAAATAATTAATTAAACAATTTAATCAATTTAATTTAATATTATATCCAAAACTAATAACAATCAATATGAATCTCTATTCATAATCTGGATATTTAAATCTTATTTAAATATTTCCTATTTTCTTTCTCTTTATGTTTAATTTACAACTAAACATTAGGTTAAATATATCATACATATTTAACACTTTGCTCCAAAAACCGAATTCAAACACTTCCAATTCGTTCGTCACACTGTTCTAAGGTGTAGTCCAATATGACCTAGTAGGGGGACCTCATGGACCTACAGATCATGGGCTCCAACAATTCGAGATTCACCAGCTAAATTCTTTAACCCAATTAACTAACATTTGCTAACTACCAGGTCATTCTACTAAAGCTTAGTAGTTGCACTTTCCTCACTATAGATATACTTTTGTCCACTCAATATAACCAGAATCAGTAAGTCAACCATTCATAGGTTATTTGTAATAACGGCTGGGTGAAAAGTTGTTTTACCCTCGAGATTACATATTGCTTCTTCAGTCCTACTGATCCTCTTATTAACACTTGATTTGTGATCCAATCACTAAACCGAATCCCTCTTGAGCCAGGGAGAACATGGAGCCCCTTGTTCAAGTCCTGGAGTTGGCACTTAAGGGAACAACCTCTTTACTGTCCCTAAAAGTGGGAAGGAGTGAAGTCCGTATTGCACCCTATGTCCAGATATCTACCCGATTATACCCCTGAAATAGGAGGCTTATTGGGTCGGCGCTATTGAGCCAACCCTTACCTATGCAAATCCAAGGATAATCCCAAGTAAATAGGAGTTCATAGTTAGCTCAGGACTAAGGTCAAGTTACCTAGGTCATCAGTTTGAAATATTCAGTCTTAAATAGTAAACAATGTTATACAATAAGAGTGACTTATTTCTTGGTTCGATCTTTTACAAAATCTTTGCACTGGACACCCCCGCTCACATGTCATTACATGAACAATTCAAGATCACATCGTTTGTACTAAATATAAAGTGGGTTGCATCCAATGGTGTCCCCAAAATAAGGTACCCACCATTATCCATATACTACAGACAGTGAAGACTATTTACTCGAACTTGATCCATTTTTATGTCATTACATAAAGTCCAAATATTCATGTAAAAGCCAAAGATCTTAGTTTATTTGATTTATGTTCTTTCTAGAATGAAATGAGCAATTCATACATTCAATAACAACTTTATTGAATAAAACCTCAATAACATCTTTATTAATAACATAATAAGTTTATTGTTTACAAACCATAGATTTTAGGACATAAAACCGAACACATTGTTAAAGATTGAACTATAGTCTCTACTGCATACCCCCGAAATGAGTTGGGCAATCGAGCATAACTCATCATATAACCAACCATATCTAATGAGGTTCTATTTCTTCTTTCTGATACACCATTCTATTGAGATGTACCAGGTGCTGAGAGTTGGATTGAATTCCATGTTTTATCATGTAGTCCTGGAATTCTAAATCTATGTACTCTTCACTTCGATCAGATTGAAGTGTTTTAATTCTTTTACCTAATAGGTTTTCAACTTCAATCTTATACTATTTATACTTTTCAAAGGCTTCGGACTTATGTTCCATAATAAGTAACCATACATTGAATAATCATCTATGAAAGGGATGAAGTATTCGTACCTTCCTTTAGCCTTTACATTCATTAGATTTTAAAGATTCGAATGTATGAATTTTAAAGGTTGTTTGGCTCTACAACTTTTTCCCTTAAAAGGTATTTTAGTTATTTTTCCATCGATACAAGATTCACATGGAGGTAATGAATCATCTTCTAACTTGCTTAGAAACCCATTCTTTACCAATCTATAGATTCTATCAAGATTTATGTGACCTAATCTCAAATGGCAGACTCACCAGACTCTGAGTAAGGCTAGCCTTCCCTCTTTTTTATGCCCTTGGTATTATTTTTCTTTTCCTTCCTTTATTTTGATTTTTGTTATTTTTGTATTCTTTTCTTTTGGTTTTTTCTAACTGCTTTTTTATTTTGTAGGTTTCTTTTATTTTTCATTCTTTGGTAGGTCTCTCTGAAGCTTCAACAGAAAAGCCAATGCGAAGAGAAGAAGCCCAAACACCATCATCTCGTGTGCGACGTGTTTTTAGAGGAGGTTTTCTGTTCCCTTGCTCTTTTCATTTTTGAGCTATACTTGAGATACATTAGGGACAATGTATCATTTTAATATTGGGGGTGGGGTACCTGTTGGATAGCTTTTATTTTAGCTTGGGGTCCTTGAGCTCTATTCTTGGACTATGCTTTGTGTGCTTTGGTTATCTTGTTTGCTCTGTTGCTCTGTTGTTATAATGAGTAGTTTATAACACACTCTTTCTGTAGTAGAATTTGCATGAAAGAACGTTAGGAAAGCATAATCATGATTTTTAGCCCATTTTTAATTTGTCTTTTTTGTCTCCCATACATCTTTAAGTCATTGTTTTGCAAAATTAAAGTCTTGCATGCTTAGAATTGGGTTATTTGGTTTGTATTTCTGTTGTCACCCCGAAAGGTCCACCTTTGACTTAGGAGTAATCACACTTGTTGTAGAGCAAAACTAGACAAGGTTGATAAAATAAGGCCTACTGTGTATAAAAAAAGAAAAATAAAGAGAAGCAAATTAGTTGTTTAAAAAATATGCATAAAATAGTGTGTGAGTGTGCATGGATAGAGGTGAACAGAACTACATCTATTTTGTCTAGTTAGGGCCGTACGGGAAAAGAGTGGATAGGTTTCTGGCAGTAGGGTATGAAAGCACGTTTTGTAATTCCCTCTTGTTTGCAAGTTTGGTATGTCTAAGGTTGATAACCAAGCCAGAGTCGTGGAAAAATGGGATGAAAACCTTATAAAACTTTTCCAGGCCATGAAGCTTAACTAGCAAGACTTTAGGTACACTGCATGAATAGATTAAGAATCATTCTTAAAATTGTGCTTCATTGATTGATTCTAATTGAATTTCGTTCTTGATTGCAAACTCTATTCTTACTGACTGTTGAGACTAGAGTAACAACTTTGCAACTAGAGCTAATATGTCTTAGTTTGTTTGACTGTGTGCTTCTACCATCCTCGTGATGATCATGAATTAAGTTGGAGGTGTTTGATAGCTCTCAAAAAGAGCTATTATTCCTAGCTTAATTTGAGCTCGTTGCTAGATTTTATGTGTTTATTGCTCTATTTTGCAAGTTCCAAGCAATCAAAAGGTAGAACCAAGCATTTGGAGCTAAATGGGGTTAATTTAAGCAAATTCGAATTGATTTGAGCAACCGAGCTTCAAAGAGGCAGAAATGACTAAAAAGCCCCTGGACAGCATCGCAACGATCAACATTTGCCTAAATTCGTCTGACATCATAAGACAAAATTCTAGTGTGCAGGGTAGCATTGCAATGTTGTCAACAGCGTTACAATGCTCCAAATACTTTGATGCTAATCAGCTGCATGCATGCATTCCATCTTCAGCCTAGACGCAGGGCAGTGTTGACGCTGCGATTAATACTTTAAATTATTTTCATTGGTTTTAGGTCAAAAGGTGCATAAAATTCTTGGAGGCTAAAGGGATATGAACTTGGAGGTTATAGAGGCCGAGGAGTGGCTTTACTTTTTTCTTTTCCTGTAATCTCTTAAGTATCATTAGGTTAGAATTTAGTTTTATTTTGTATTGTAAACATGCATTGGCTTCAACTCTTAAATTTGTCTATAAATTTTTTGATTCTTCAGAATTATATTTTCTTTGAATCGGTTTAAATTTTGAAGCATGATTATTGATGTTGACTTTCACACATTATCGTGCATGCTAATGATTCTTAGTGTTGTTAAGGTCCTAAGTAGCAATAGTAAATTAGGCATTTGATGACTATACCTAAAATGTCTAATTGCTAGGTTCAAAGATAAAATTGATTAATTGAATATGGATTTCTTGACAATTAAGCGACGTAATTGAATCCTAAATCATAATGCATGTGTTTTTATTTCTACATGGCCACTATTGAACCCAGTTGAATTTAGAAACATGTAGATTAGTTAGGGTTTGACCTTTCCAACTTAATAATTAGGGCGTTTGGTTGATTTTGATTTAATTAGTTTTAGGTCTTTGTAGAAGTTGGTTAAATCTCAACAATTTGGTAGTTATGCATGCATAATTCAAACACATAGTCAATTGGCAAAAAACGATGATTGAAATTATATTGAATGCCTAACTTGATCTAAGAACTAGATGAACCAATTATAGTTTACATTTATCCCTTGTAATTTATTTTCCTGCATGTTTTCAAATTAATCAAAACCCAAAACCCTGTTTTTACTGTTTATCCACAGTCAAATTTAACTTAAGAGGGAATCAATTCTATGCCTTCCTGTGGTTCGACCCCGGACTCACCACTATTGCTACATTCTTGTAGTAATAGGAGTAGTTCGGGAGTTTAAACTTTTTTTTTAATTCGTGGCTCTTTTCGGGACTTAAACGAAACTGAAAAGGGCTCGACAACAATATAAGGTAAAAGTATGTAGATGTGAAGTTTCTAGTTGTTAAAGAAAGATTTTAAAATGGTCAAATTTCGATAGAACATATTGGAAAAAACTCTATGGTGGTAAATCCATTGACTACGGGTTTACCACCTAAAGTTTTTCATGAGTATGGTACTTACATTGGTGTTAGTCACTTTTTTTATTCCATGGTTTAGTGGGAGTTTGTTAATAATGATGTTTTTTTTTTTACATTATTTTGTTTATTTTCTATATAGAATAAAGTTTATGGTTTATGTTTGATTATCTAAACTTATTTATCATGCATGCAATTTAGCAAATACGGTTTAACATAAAGATTTTAGGAATGATCTCACTAAGGAATTTGGACCAGTTGGAAACAGGCATGACATAGATCACTTTGTCTGTAGTTTCCAAGCTATCTATCCATACTTGATCTATGTCATTGAATGTAATAGAATTGGTGATCGAGGAAGGTTTAGTTACAAGGGTAGTGACGAAAGCAGCCTTGATACCATGCTAATACAGGAGATTGAGTAGATTGAACTAAAGGGAAATTCTATTATTGAAATAACATATTTATGCGTGCTTAAGGTTTATGTGATTTAATTACATTTGGTACACAAACATAGCCCAAGTCTTGTTAAACACATTTAAATAATAATACGTATAATTAAAGTATGGGCTATGTATGTGGTTTAATATTTTATCATATTGGGTTATTTTATTAGATTTGACCCTATTATGTGATCTAAATAATTAAGACCCTAGATTCCTAATTGAGTTTGAACTTAATGAGTAGAAGCTCATTCTTAGTTAACTAGGGTTTAATGAGAACCCTAATTGAACTATAGTCATCTTAAAGAGAGTGAACTATAGGAACTATAGTATACCTTAGAGCGATGGTCTCCAATATACCAAAATAATAAAGCACTCTATCTTTCTTGACTCCCATCTAAAGAGAGTGATTTGGAGTTTTGGTCGAGGAAGACTATAGTCATCTTAAAGCCATCTTCAACTTGAAGCTATCATCAATCTCAATGGAATTCGTTATGTTATTTCTTCTTGGCAATTTGGCATGAATGATCATAAGGTTAATCTATTCAAAAAACATTTAAAATAATTATGCTAACATTCTTAACTTTTTTTCCTTTTTTTACAATATAAGATGTAGGAGTATCAAACCTCTGACTCTGAAGATGATAGTATAATATACATTTATTATTATTTTTTTAAATATGAGGGATAGGAAATCACACCTCTTACTTTAAGGTTGAAAGTATAACATATATATGTGTATAAAATATGTTACTTAAATTTGATTATGATCTAAATGCTAAAATATAGTTTTAGTTTCAAACATGATTGCATATTCGAAGCTAAAATATTGATTACTATTTTTATTAGTGTTACTCGGTAAATAGTTTCATTTCATAATAATTACATTTCAGTTTTTTTCCTAGAAAAACATTCTAGATTTGCTGAAAGTTTTTATTTCTTTGAATATTATTTAACATGTTTGTTAAAAATACAAACAAATTTGAAACACAATGTGCTTGCGTCCGTCTGCAACCAAATTTACTTTAGTTATCTTTTCTTTATAACCATAATAATTTTTAATTATTTTTACTTCTCTCTTTTCTTTTATTTTTTTTCAAATAAATATAATAATAAATAAAGGATAAATAAATTATGAGAAACAATGTTAATAATTTTTTTTTCTTATTTAAGAAATAGTTAGCAAAAAAAAAGAGAGAGATAGAGACAGAGAAATATTATTGATCATGTTATTCCTTTATAATTTCTTATTTCTTAATTCTAAGTTAATGAACAAGTTATCTGACGAACTTGGTGGAGCAAATAGGCTCTATGCTTATTGAGCTATATTCATTTTATTTTTTTATTTTAAAAGTGAATATTTTTATTCATATGGAATGTGAGAAATATTCAAATAGAGGTTACATGAAAGTGAGCCAATTTATAGCAATATGAGAAGCGGGATAGTTAAGTATATTCTTGTTGGTTCTAATTATTTGATTAACAAGTTAACTTCCCGTTCATCAAAATTTAAGAAATGTTTCCAAAATTACATACAAGAATATAATTTATGGTCAAAATTGACACTGTCTCTTATACACATCTAGATGTGTATAAGAGAGTACATATGTAGCACTCAAGCAACTTTGTTCCATTGGTGTACAAGTTCATCAACATTAGTAGGATTGTTTCTCAAGTAAATCCCATCATCTTTAGCAATCCAAAAGCAATTTTTGTCAAAGCACCTAGAAGCGAGCCAAGGCTGAGTTTTTTCTACCCAAAAAGATTCAAACGATACGTTAAAATTTGGCTTTGCCAGATAGCACCAAAACAACGTTGTTCCAAGAAAGTTGACCTTAAAAGTCCAGTGAAATTCTTCTCCTTTGGCAACCAAATTATGGCTTCCCAAATCATCATCTTTGGACTTACAATGAACCAATAGGGTTTCATTGTTTAAGCCATTTACCACATGAATGTGCCACGTTGGGAGTGGTAGTGGAACTGCCGTGCACAGCTGGATCGATGCTGCAGCCACCAACACAACTAAAAAAACCAATGCCAAATGCTTCTTTTCTTCATACATTGTTCCCATTTTGCTTCGGATTGAACTTTTTATAATTAAGAGTATTTTTGTTTTATATACAATGCACTCCTATGGTTTCTATTTATATGTGTTAGTTTTTGAACTGATGCATGAATGGTCACATTTGTGTTTGTAATAACTTTCTTTGAATGGAGAAAAAGTAGTAATAAATACTACGTAACCACACACATTCAATTTTTTTTCAGGATAATAAAACGGAAGTAAATAATTAATGATGTACCATGAATTCATAAAATTTATTTATATTAGTACTATATGTATTAACCTATTTGGAAAAAACCAACCAAAATTATCAAAATAATCCAATGCACCCTAAGTGACATTTATTTTGCAATAATGTTTTGGTGAGGCAGGGCAATAGAATGATCAGGTGCCCCTTCAATGAAATAAGACATTCACAACCAATATACAAAATAACTCCTTGTTACTGTAACTGTTAGTCACCATTGTTCTGTCCAGAAATTGTTAAACTCGCTTAACATTTTCTTGTAAATGTATCCTCTCATTTTAGATTTTAGAGTTCTATCCTAATGTGCCAACTATAGGGAAAAATCGATTGAGAAAGAAACTAAAGCAATCCTATCAACTTCTGGAGTTTGTGTAAATGGTCATGCAAATATCATCCGTAGGGGGACATAAGAAAAGGTGCCTCGAGGTCGAGCATGGAAATTTACTACAAGCTAATGAGGGAGATCGTGGAATATGTTGACACATGTCTTGCTCTCACTTACTATAAACACTCTCTCCATTCAACTTGATATTGACCTACATAAACACCATATGTATGGGGACACAAGCAAAGGTGCCTCGAGGTCGATTATAGGTCTCACAGTGTGAACTTTTAGGGAGAAACGTGAAAGGGAAAAATGAAGTGTCATATATCCCATTTGAAGGAACTCTAAATCCAGAGAACCTATGAGTAGTAGCAGATCGTCCAAACTCCATTAGGAAAGAACTCACACTTTCACAATCATATTCAACAGATTATGCATTAAATCATAAATTACAACATGCTTCTTGAAACAAATACAAAGGATAGAGAGGTAATACCTTTGAAGAACACTTCTTCAAGAATATCCCACGATCAGTAACGAATGCAACGAGCAAGTCGAACTCCCTCAAACAGCAACGAGTATAAACTCGATCCTCGAACAAATCCGGACACAACCACTAGATTACCTTGGTATCCTCGGTGTGAGAATCCAAGAGTGGTGGCCTCTGGTTTATTTTTGTTAGAGGGAAGGAGGAATACGATCGAGTAAAGGGTAGCATAATCGTGTAGAAGATGGAAGTCTATCGCATAGACTCGATGTTCGATTGTTTAGTTAAGAGCACTATCGTATAATAAACTCAATACTATCGTGTAGTCACTCAATAGTTAATCTGATATGTCTTTTCTTTTGAGATTTTGAAATCCAATTTCCTTTTATCCTACAATTTCCATAAAATTGTGTAACCACCCATTATGGTCGGTTATTGAGAAAAAAAAATTTTAATTATCATATAATTAATAAATTGTAAATAAATACAATAACTAACTTATCATATTATACTTATAACCTATAGTTTTAAGATTGTATCATATACAATATATAAACCATAATACTTTGTCTCTTTTATGGCATTTAAAATAAATCATATTTATATTAAATTTAATAACTATGAATCTAATTCATAAAAATTATATTTGAACCATATTCAAATATTAGTTCTTCCGATCATACGATAATGTATCACATACATTATATCAATTATGTCATATATAATTGAACTCAATTAATTATATCATATATAATTAAATCCCCTCTTGTTAATTGGAACATTCCAAACTAACCCAGAAACTGATTCTCAACTGACTAGACTCTTTAATCACATTATCCACCATCCGTTAACTATCGGGCACTCCACTAAAGTTCGACAGTTGTACTCTTCGCACTACAAATATATTTTTGTGTCTATTGGATATAACCAATCACTTGTACGATGACCCTCACAAATCGCTCGTAAGTACATCTAGGCAATATTACCGTTTTGCCCTTGTAGTTACATCTAATTCCTTAAATATCACTGATTCCTCTAATGAATAATAGATCATAGTCCCACTATGTCTAAACCCCTTTCGGGATTATAGAGGGTGTGGCGCCACATTGTTCAAGCCCCAGAATTAGCCCTTAAGAGAGCAATTTATCTACTTACCCCTACTTTGGTGAAGGAGTGAATTCATCTTGTGTAGCTGAGTTCCTAGCTCCCGAATCAGATGAATCCCCAAAATGATAGGGTTGTTGAGTCGGCGATCTGGCCATTCTCATGCATGCAAATCAAAAGACTGCCCTCATAGGCGGGAGTTCACAATTCACTCAGGATTAAGGTCATGTTACCTATGGTCATCCTAGTTAAATGAAAGTCTCAATTATGAATGTCGTTATATAATGAGATTAAACATTTCGTGGTCCGGTATTATACAAACTCCTTTGTATAAAATATCTCCGATTGCATGTCTAATACACGAATGATTAGGATCAGGTCATTTGTAGCACTTTACAACATTTGTAACACCTACAACACAACGTTTGTATGAAACCTTGTGTTGTATAATATATGATATCTTGTATTTTTGCTTAGTTTCTTGTTTATTTGCTTTAGCATAAACCAATAAACATAAAATCCCTGGTTATCTGTATGTGACTCAAGCATGTATGTGGTGACATACAAATGGATCATGTCTTGAGTGATAACCAAAATGGTCTGTATTATATTGATATAAAAGGGAAACCTTATCCTGGTAACGCTACGTATGCGGCCCGCTTTGTGGAATGGTCACAAGTGTTGTGACTTGTGACAAATGGTCTGATCCTGATCATTTGTGTTGGGGACATGCGAGCGGGGGCATTCTATACAAAGAGTTTGTATAAAACCTGAATACAAAGTGTTAACGTCTCGTTATATAACACCGTTCATGACAGAGACTTCATTTCAAAAGGATGACCATAGGTAACATGACCTCAATCCTGAGTGACTTGGGAACTCCTCCCATTGAGGACGGTCCTTTGATTTGTATGGGTGCGAGTGGCCAGGTCGCCGATTCATACCTACCATTTGGGGGATTCGTCTAATTTGGGACCTGGGAACTCAGCTACACAAGATGGAACTCACTTCTTCCCCGAGGCAGGGGTAAGTAGATAGATAGCTCCCTTAAGGGCTGATTCCGGGGCTTGAACGATGTGGCGCCACACACCTTCTCTTGGCCCGAGAGGTGATCACACATAGTTGGACTATATTGTATTGTTCATTAGATGAATCAATGGTACTTAAGGAGTGAGATGTAACTACAGGGGCAAAACGGTAATTTGGTCCAACTATACCTATGAGCATCTGTGAAGGATCATCCTACTCATGATTGGTTATATCCGATGGACACAAAAATATATCTGTGATAAGAAGAGTTCAACTGTTGGTCTCTAGTGGAATGCCTGACAGTTAACGGATAGTGGATCTCCTGGCTAAAAAGTTTAGTCAACTATTCATGGACCGTTGGAGCTTCGAGCCACAGGTTCATTAGGTCCATTGGGTAGCTTGGATAAATTTGAAAACCAGTGTTTAGGTTAATTTGAAATGTTCAAATTGACAAGAGGAAGTTCGATGCAAATTATGCGATCATGCTACACAAAAACAACAGCATGTCATCTCTCAATGCAAATGCCATAATTCCTATTTCTAGGACGCGTGCGATGTATACGAAAATGTCGATAAGACTTATGTATAAGCTTTTATTCTTGTCTATGCAATGATGAGTGATACACACACAACAAAGGTGACAGCATACTACCATATCCTATTTCTAGGGTGCATGCGATGTGTTAATAGCAATAAAAATTATGTCTACGTTTCTATCTCTTGCTTATGCGGTTCTAATCTGACTCTTTCAAGCCTAGATTCTAATCTGACTCTCTCAAGTCTAGATTCTTTCTTCAGACTACTCTCTCAAGTATCTTTAAAGGGTGATTGATGCATATATAAGACAAGATGATCAAATAAAATGTAAATCTTAGGTCATGCTAGCAAAGTACTTCTCAACCCATTCGGAAATTTAGTGTAACAACACAAATTTGTACGCATACAGTACAAGAAATTAAATGTTAAATGTTAAGCAGGACGAAATTTTATACCCTAATTTAGAAAGCAGGAAAACAAATAAAATATATAATTAAGAATGAAAAAATATAAATTTAATAGGAAAATCAGGTGGAAATTTAGAATTGGAAAAAAATAGGAAATTTATTAATTATCCAAAAAATAATGAATAAGAGGGCAGAATCAAGGAGGATTAATTAGAAGTTGGACGCTAGCTAATTCAGAAGACAAAGGGCAGTAGATAACTTTTTGTTTGGACACTGCTCATTGGAAGAACTGGAGGTGAATTAATTACCCATATACTCTTAAAATTTGAAAGAGTTAGAAAGGGGAAGTGGAATCCACAAGCAGTGAAGGCAACCCACACGTGAACACTAGCGAGATTGGAGAGAAAATTGAAGAGAGCGAGAGTGGAGAGAGCGAGATTCTAAGTGAGACAGTAGGAGAGAGCGGGAGCGAGAGCGGGAGCGAGAGTCATAAGATCCAAACCAGTGAGAAAGCTGGAGAGAGCGAGATTCTAAGAACAAATAGAGCGAGATTTGGATAGAAGCGTGGATTATGCGTTGAATTTGGTCACGATCTTATAGATTGTACATGGAGAACCCTAAAATTGAATACAAACAAAGGTTGAAGATGTAAGGGCAAACGTTAGCCAAAATTAGGTGTCTTATTAAGAGAAATTCTTAAACCTAAGTAATTTTAAAGAAGCCATTTGTAGGATGAGTTGTGACACTGAGAAGAACCGAAAACCACTATAAATAGGACCCTTTGCCTGAAGATTTAACCCATTCTCAAACAAATCTCAATAAAAAGAATCGTATGAAAGAGTAAGTGTGAGTGAGGAAGTTCTGTGAGGTTAGAAGAGATAAAGCTCGGGTGAGGTGCTGCCCAAATTTCCTTCGAGTTTAAGAGGGAAAGCTATACTGATCAAACCATAAGGAATAATGAGGAATAACTAGGATCGCAGTCAAGGTAAGTAGTTATCTCACCAGTGTTTCATGGTAGTGTACCTTTAATCTGTTGCATAATTATGTTATTGTTATGTTGCATTACATGTTTAAAATATGTTTATCGACAAGGGACCTCATGCATTATGTTTGTTCATAAGATTAAATTTTAATTAGATAAAGGTAATGCTTCTAGGGCTAGCAGGGCATGTATGGTTGCATCCCTCTAGACCCAATTCTATGTAAAGATTATGTTAGAGACTAACAGGGTATGTATGGTTGCACCCCTCTAGTCCAATCTTACGTTTATGTTAATGATTGATGTTGGATGCGACTCTAGCCCTACTGACTGCATAACCCGCTAATCATCAGATGGGCTAGTTTCCGCCTAAGTTCTCATCTTTCTATCAGGGCGGAGAAATTTACGTTAGAAGCATAATCGTCCACCACATGTTATTATATGTTTTCGGTCCCAATCATATGTTTTCAGGACAAGTTGCATGTGATTGTGCATTTGGTCACTACCTTATGTGAGAACTACTTACTGGGTATATTATATACTCATCCTATTTTTACAGACTTTGTAGATAAGAACATAGCATAGGTTGCAGAACTGGACGTCGCTCAAATAGCCAACCATCAAACTCACTATTATAGGCATATGCATTTTTGTATCACGCTAGTGTTTTAGGATCCTGGTGTTTTGTAAAGTAAACTCTTTATATAGTTTTCTACGTAATTAATAAAATTTTAGATATGTTCTTTTGAGATTTTTGTCCAAAACTCATCTCATAAAAGAAAAGTCTAAGCATGCATGTCGTAGCGGTCAGACCATAGTATGTAAGAGTCCAATCGTTACATTTAGCTACTCATGCGTATGGAGAGATTGAATATAAGTTGAAATGAGATTTCAATTTTCTATAAATTAAATGCAGAATATAGAATAGCAATGGAATGTAGAGATAAGAAGCCCGGTAGTAATGTCTTGCTTCCCGTGGCCTTTTATACTATCTTTTTCAATCTAACTTTGTCCAGATGAATATCCTTGCTTTCGTAAGTGTTAGCCCTCTCTCCCTTTGTAGCGCTTCCCGGCAGTCTCTCGATCTTTCCGGGAATGATCTCTCAACTTCTTCGTGTCTTACCTCGTCTCCGTCTTCTAAGTATAAGTATGAATATGAATAGACTAACGGCTCTCTAACTTATTCTCTATATGTTATCTGTCGATCTCCTGGCACAATGGTGGCCTTCGATATTTATGGAGCTCAAGGTTAATGAAGCTTTTCGCTCTAATGATTGTAATGATGGGCGGTCATTAAATCTCCTACTCTAATGCACTGATTAATGCTCACCGAAAGTTGAGTGTACTTGCTACACAACATTTCAACTAAATTCGATTTCAACCATCATCAGCTTTCCGTCAGATCATGATTTATTTTGCTGTCACCTTGATGCGCAATCTTTATGCGGCCACCTTCTTGAGCAACTTCTCACGATCGCAATCCTTCAAGCCCACGGGCTCCTAATTCCTTGGATTGCAATTTTACTTGCGCCAATGCATTTTTCCTGCACAAAAAAAGTAAATTAATTGCTTTTATGCGTTAGGCGCATGCGATCGCAATTTTCTCAGTTTAACAATTTTGGACATGATTTTGTTTATTTTTATCATCGTATTCCCTCATTGTTTTACTTATTTGCGTTATAATAATGTGATTTCTACCCGTTATCAGTTTGCATCTTCCCATCAGCACCTCGTTTCCTCTTGTAGATCCATTTACAACATATAGGTTTTACCACATCAGGTTGATGTATAAGATCCCAAATTAAGTTGAAGTACATAGAATCCATCTCGAGATCCATGGCTTTAACCCATTCATCTCTATCAACATCCTTTATTGCCTTCTTGTAGGACAACAGATCATCAACTTCGCAATCAGTTACCATAGCTAGGGTTTTAGTTAAACCCATATAGCGAATAGGTGGGTTCCCAATCCCCGTCGAGGTTTTCTTAACACTTGAGGTCGATTTGACCTACTAGATGAACCTACATAAAAAACTCACGTTGAGGTAATAGGCTCTTCAACAACTCTTGTTGAAGTTTCAGTAGTTTCTTTGGAAAGCTCATTCAACACGATTTTATATGTAGGACTGTGCTCCTTTATATGATCCTTCTCAAGAAAAGTAGTGTTTGTCGATACAAACACTTTGTTCTCTTTAGGATCATGAAAGTAACCCCCTCGTGTCTCATTGGGGTAGCCTACAAATAGGCATAAACTCGAACATAGTTCCAATTTCTTAGGATTAGCCTCAAGCACATGTGTTGGGCAACCTCATATGTGGAAGTAATGTAAACTAGTTTTACGACCATTCCACAACTCCAATGAAGTTCTAGCAACACTCTCGAAGGAAACACAGTTCAGAATATAAGCTGCAGTCTCTATTGCAAAACCCTAAAACAATTCAAGTAAGGAAGCGTAACTTATCATCGATCGAACTATGTCTAATAGGGTTTGATTTCTCCTCTCTGATACACCATTCTGCTGAGGTATACCAGGTGCTCAGAGTTGGGAAACAATTCCATGTTCTTTTAAATAGTTTTGGAACTCACAATCTAATAACTTTCCATCTCGATCAGATTGAAGTGTTTTATTTGTTTTACTTAATGCATTTTCAACTTCAACCTTGAACTCTTTGAACTTTTTAAAGGACTCAGACTTATGTTGCATTAAATAAACATACCCATACCTCGAATAATCATTAGTAAAAATGATGAAGTATTCTTAGCCTCCCCTAGCTTGCACATTCATCAGACCACAAAGGTCTTAATGCACTAACTCTAGAGGCTCTTTGACCCTATCACCTTTACCAGAAAAAGGTCTTTTTGTCATTTTGCCTTTAAGGCATGACTCACACATAGGTAATAGATTTTCTTCTAACTCGCTTAGAAGTCCATTCTTCACCATCCTCTCAATCCTATTTAGAATAATGTGTCCTAAATGTAGGTTCCAATGTTGGGAATTTTCATTAGGAGAAACTTTAAGTCGTTTATCTTGAGTTACGACGGTTTTAATTATCTCTATGTTATAGAGGGAATTTGTTACTAACAACCTTAGCATATACAAATTATTTTCTAGTTGAGTTGAACATATATCAACACCATTTTTCATAATAAACACTCTATTGAAAAAAAAAAAAAAAGTGTATAATTACATTCGAGAAAAGACTTTATAGAAATTAAGTTCCTCTTTAACTCGGGAACAACATAAACATCATTCAAAATGATAAACCTATTCTGTAAAGTCACCTGGAGACCTCTCACTGCCACAACTGAGACGATGTGCCCGGTTCCAACTCGCATTGTCATCTCATAGTGATCATGGGCTCATGCTTCTTGGCCAAAACGTCGTTAAAGATGGCCAAGATATATGCTCGGGCTTTTTTGTTCGCCAGTGGCCAATGCTCATATGCCTCTCAAACATTTCGAGCAGCATAGGGAGGTGGAATAGGAGGACACTCCTCTATAAGGATGAACAATAAGCCATCGATGATAAGTATCGTTTAATTGTATTGTTCCAACTAGCATAATTCTCGCTAGTCAGTTTATCGACGGCTAAAAGTGAAAGAGTAGCGGTAGCCATTGTATTGCTAAAAAAATTGAACAAACTTAACGAGTCTACTTATATTACCACATTTAACACCAATTAAGTTTTAGAAAAATAGTTCTATTGTACCCTAAATGACATCTATTATGCAATAATGCTCCAGTGAGACAGGACAAAAGTCACCATAGGGTGATCAAGGGTCCCTCCACTGGAAAGACAATCTCAACCATTAGACAGAAAAAACTTCTTCTAATTGAATCTAACAGTCATCATTGTTTGGTCCAGAATTTGTTAACATCCTTAACAATTCCGTGTAAGTGTAACCCCTCATTTTAGGCCCTAGAGTCCTGCCCTAATGCACCAACCATAGGGAAAAAGTAGATCAGGATAAGAGACTAAAACAACCCTGTCCATTTCTGGAGATCAAATAAAGAGTTATGCAGATACAACCATCTTTTAGGGGGACACTCCCGGGGTGTCTCGAGGCGATGCATGAAAACTTTATCCATGAGAGAGACAGAGGGATATGTTGTCACACGTCCCGCTCCCACTTACTTTGAACTTTCTCTCCATTCACCTTGGTATTGACCTACTCAAATGCCATTCTTTAGGGGGACAGTCCCAGGGTGCCTCGAGGCCGAGGATAGATCTCATGGTGTGAACTTTTTAGGGAGAAACGTGTAGAGGTAAAGTGAAGTATCACATACCCAATTACCTCCCTTGAATGTTCTACCTAGAGATTCATTAACTTAGAAAATCCGGCTACTGATTTTTACTAAGTGGTTGTTTAATTTGTTAAAAAAACACTTACTTTTTATGATTAAACAAGTTTGATTCAAGTCTTATTAAACACTTTAACAGACTATCATCAAATTTGCATGCATGCAACAAATCTATCTAATTCACATTTTCAAGTAGGTTCCCAGGTAGGGGTGCAGTGTTTCCATTGACTTAAGTACCCCAGCCTAGGTAGAACCAACTTTAGCATAAATGTCGCTTATAGATAGATTTGGTACACATTTAATCTTTTGTTAGTCAATTTAATCCTAATAAACTGAATTAAAATATTAAACTTAGGACATACAATATAAACATACAACACATGTACATTAAATAAAATTTGATGGACCGGGATAATATACCTCAAAATCGGAAATAAAAGCTAACTATTACAAATGAAACGACTGAACCAGTTCAAACAGGCGAATTGGGTCTTGAACTGCATACACGAAGCCTCGTCACTTGATCGCACAGTAAATACTTCTGTTCATCGAGTAACGCAAATCGAGTATAAATGATCATGTAGTGATGGTCACGTGGCTAAGGACTATGTGATGAGCATGAAATTCCATGCGATCGTGCAGTGCACATTGAGTAACGCATGTCATGTGATCTTGTAGATAACAACAATGTGATGAGCATGATAGTCTACACGATCGAATAGCAAGCGTCGTGTATCGTATACCAAGTGATTGTGTAGCTACTGACAATGCGATGAGCATGATAACCTACATGATCGTTTAGCGCGCATGCCATGCGTCGAGTATCAAATACTCTGCGTTCGTTTATCCCCAGTATCTATGCAATCGAGTAGCTGTAACACAATCGTGTAAACTCTTAACTCGATCGTGTAGCATTAGCTATGCGATCATTTAGCAAATACTACACGATCAAGTAGAACATTTATACACAATCGCATAGTCAAATCTAAATGATCGTTTAACTTGAGCTACACGATGCGACCACCGATTTGTTTTCTCCCTCGAAGCGAACAACTCCTCCTTGCGTTTAAAGCTTATTCACGAATGACTCAAAAAACAAAAACAAATATAGACTCGATTGCAAGTTAATATGTCTAAAAATGCATGGGCCCTTAAAAATTAACTTTTGAAAAGTAAAGAAAGCTTTAAATAGAGACAATTACCCCAAAACATCCATCAACAACATCCACAATCACACTTAACACTTCAACGCATTGCATAAATCTTAAAACCCACCAAGACTGTAAATGAAATTCAATACATCAATGGAATTTGGAAATGAGGAGAACCTGGCTCTCATACCAATTAAAGGAACTCTAAATCCAGAGAACCCATGAGCGAAGTGGATCGTCCAAACTCCATTGTGAAAGAACTCATATATTCATTGTCATTCTAAACAGATTATACAATAAATCATAAATTACGACATGCTTCTTGAAACAAATAAAAAAGATAGAGAGACAATACCTTCGAAGAACACTTCTTAAAATATCCCTCGATCAGTCACGAACGCAACGAGCAAGTTGAACTCCCTTAAACAGGAACGAGTATAAACTGGATATACAAGTAGTGTCATCTAGATAAGGTATCCCTCCTTATCCATATACTACAAACCATTTAGGTTATCACTTAAAGTACGATCCACTTGTATGTCTCCACGTACATATTTAAGTTACAACGATAATCATAGATCTTAGTTTATTGGTTTGTGGTACTAAACTATCAAATATTTCTTAGACTGAAGTGTATAAAATATCATATATTATAAATTACAATGTGTTTGTTCATACAAGATTTACAAACAATAGAACCCTGCGAGATTTAGGGCATCAACCCTAACACCATTTTCCTCCCACTGAGCGTTTTACCTAGGGTTATTTAACTTAGGAGAATTCATCTACTAATTATAACTAAATGTTTGTTTAAATTTGCCCAAAAGTAACTTTTACTTTGGATAGTTAAACAACTTTGGTTAATGTTTATTAAACACTTAATTTTAATCAACAATTGCATACTTATAACAAATCAATCTAATTTACCTTTCCACGTAAATTTCAGGGGTGTTACATTTCCATTAACTTAAATACCCCACCCTCAGCAGAACTAGTTTTAGACAAAAGGTCAGTTATAGATATATTTGCTACAGATTTAATCTTTTAATTAAGAACAATTTAATCCTATTAAACTGATTAAAAGATTAAACTTAATTTATAATCTCATTACAAATGTTATCGTAGGTCTATGTAAATCATATTTTAAAACTATTTTAAAAAATGATTTTAACCTAAGGTTTGCATGAAATTCTGAATTATTGATTTTAATTTCTAATTTCATTTAATTATAACTTTTATAAAATAAATTATGCAAATTAAAATCATTCATTGCATGTTATGACGTACTAAGAAAAATTATAACGATTATAAAATTACCTAAAGTAGTGCTATGCATCATGCAATTCCATTTCATTAATAAACATACATAACACTTATATATTAAAGTAATGAAATAATTAATAACGTAGATCTATATAATATAAATGGTGTATGACTATGTTATTAATGCATGCAACCATATCCTATAACACTTATATTATATGATGCATGAGCATGCTATAAAATTAAGTCATGCCACTATATATATTATAACATTTATAATATAAATATTGCATAACCTATGGTGGGATTTTTACTATATGACATACATTATGACATATAATAATAAAATAAATCATACATCAAATGTATAATTTTGAACAACAATTATTGGACGGGAATTGGACACCTAAACAATTAATTAAATTAATATAACACTTATATTAATTTAATTAATAAATAAATATTATAGAAAATAATCAATCGGTTCGAAACAAGTGAACCTGGCCTCGAACCGCTTGAACCGAACCACCAAACACCCAAACTGGACCCGAAACGCTCCAAAACGAACCTGTGAAGGCCCTAATCGGAAACATGGATCGTCCAAATTTTTTATTTTTTATAGAACACAAAATTACAGAATAAAAATATGCATTCAAATTAAAATTTAAAGCGTGCCCAAAAAAATTGAGAAAAGGAAAAATAGGGTTCAAGAAACCTTACCCTTGAAGAACCCTTCTTCACAAATTTTCACTTCTCCAAAATAGGTCACGAACAAGCACGATCCAAAATGGCCACCCCCACAAAATCTTCCTCTGTATTCTTTTGAGATGACAATCATAGGAGTTGTGTGGGCTCTACGAATTTTGGGAGAGAAGGAAAGAAAATTGAGAGGAGAGGGAGAGTTTTTGGGGTTTTTTTCTTAGAGAAACCTATTGCTTCCAATCTTTGTATATTTTCTTGTAAAAGAAAATTTCCACACCAAATCTCACGTAACCTCCCACTAGTTATGTGAGTTGAGAAAGATCAGGAGAAGGACGTTATTTCCCTGCCTAAAATTCAAAATTAAAATTAATTTTAATTTAAAATTTAAACCTTTATATACATACATACATACAACATACATATATACATACATACATATATATCTGTCTCTTATACACATCTAGATGTGTATAAGAGACAGTATATAAATAACTATATGTTATATCATATATAACATAGAATCTATGGTTTAATATTATATCATATACAATATAAGCTATAGTTTTAATTCTCTCATCAATGGTATTTAATATAAATCTCATTTATATTAAATTCAATTATATGAATCCAATTCACAAAATTAATATTTGAATCACATTCAAATATTTATTTCCTCTCAATTAAACTTTATATTATAATATATCAAATACATTATAATAACTATATCATATATAATTAATTTAAATTAATCATATCACATATAATTAATTCCCTCATTTAATTTGAATAATCAAATTAATCAAAAATTGATTCTCATTAAAACCCTGTTGAGCTACAGAGGGAACCTCATAGACCTGTAGCTTGAAGCTCCAATAGTACTTGAATCATTCATTAAACTTCTTTAATTAAACTATTCAACATCCATTAACTGTCAGAACACTTCACTAAATACTGACAGCTGCACTCTTTGCACTATAGATATATTTCTATGTTCACTCGATATAACCAGTCAACAATGTGATGAATCTTCACAAATTGCTCGAAGTACAACTATGCCAAAACTACCATTTTCCCCCTAGATCTAACTCTTTAAGTACCACTGATCCCTCTAATGAATAATAAGTCATAGTCCAACTATGACCAACTCCTCTCGAACCAGGAGAGGGTGTGGCACCATATTGTTCAAGCCCCAAATTTAAAACTTAAAGGAACAATTTATCTACTTACCCCGACGTTAGGGAAGGAGTGAATTCCGTCTTGCGTAGCTGTGTTCCCAGCTTCTCAATCAGACAAATCCCCAAAATGGTAAGTTTATTGAATCATCAATCTAGCCACGCTCACCTATACAAATCAAAGGACCATCTTCATAGGTAGGAATTCACAATTCACTCAGAATTCAAGTCATATCACCTATGATCATCCTGGGGAAATGTAAGACTCTATTATGAACGATGTTATATAATGAGACTAGTCATGTCGTGGTCCAGTCTTATACAAACTCCTTTGTATAGAATACACCCACTCACATGTCTCCACGTGAATGATCAGGATCATATCATTTGTAGCACTTTATAATCATTGTAATACCTACAAAGCGGGTTGTATTCGTAGTGTTACTAGGATAAAGTATCCAGCCTTATCCATCCACTACAGACCATTTAGGTTATCACTTAAACATGGTCTTTACATACATGTTTAAGTTAACAACCTTGGATGTTAGTTTATTGGTTTGTGGGTTTAATGGTACTAAATGTCAAATAAAACATCTCATATTTTATTAAATAAATAAAAGTTTGTACAATACAATTACAAACTACCGGACCCTATGAGATTTAGGGCATCAAACCAAACAATTATCATCTTTGCATTTATTGGACATAAATGCATAGTATGACCTCGGCATGGAGTTATTTTTTGAGTATTTTTGTACTCACCCTTTCTTATGATGTGTTTTTTTGTAAGGGCAAGGGAAGATTGAGGAATGACAAGAAGAGTCTGTAACTGTACCATTGAGACCAAATAGATGTTTCTGCTCATGTTTTCATGTTGTAAATGTTTGTTTTGGTGTATGAACCTTGAGAGGTAGTATTTGCACTATTTAACACTTTATGCAAGTGTCTAGCTTTGTTTTACAATTTTAGGTGTACCCTGAACGAAGGTTTTATGTTATTTGAACTTTTATTTTATTAAAGTTATAAATTTTATAAAACGGTCTGATTCTTTTGCTTGAGTTGAAAAGAAATTTTGAAATTTATGTATGCATAATGTAATGACCTTATTAATAGTTTTAGAGAGTCAGATCATTACAATAATTAATTTATTTCAATTAAAGATTTGAATTATTTATTAGTTTTGAAATGTAAAAAGGAAAAAAATAAGAAAGCTAAACTTAGGATATTGATATATATTTAAGATTTTTCTTAAGCCAAAAGGGGATCAATTTGCTAGATTAAGGTAATTAGTAGCCTTACGACTGAAATGCCTCTGAATAAATATTTCAATTTTTGTTATACGGTTTTAGAAAAGTTTGCATGATATGGTTTCATGATTTAATACATTTTAGTCAAGCATACTATGAATTTCATGAGATGATATGTTATGATTTCATTTTGTGGGACCATTTATTGTATGTTGCAGGTTAGATCAGTTTGGTCACAATTGCCCTCCTATAAGTTGCTATGTATACCTCATATTTAGTTTATAATATGCACCTTCAAGTTCACCAGATATTATGTGAATACATCGCACATACAGTAGGAATATGTTAAACTGTTCATTCTAATAGCCTAAATTCAGATTTAGTACTTCAGATTACATCCTAGTTCATAATATTTAGAGCATGTTGCATTTGTTTGCATAGCCAGACCTCGGTAGTGGAGTTACTTACTAGTATTTTAAATATTCATTATTTTCTAAAATGTTTTCCAGGTAAGAGAAAGGATGTAAAGGTGCTCGTCAAGGGATCTATTGATAGTGTCATAGGACTAACAAAAATGCTTCATCTTAGTATCATGTTTTTAAGATTGTTTGGATTTTTTTTTTTATGAGAACCTTTGAGTTTTTAGCTATAAATTTTAAATTTTCCATTTTAATTAAATTTTTTTATTGGATGCCAAATAAAATTTCGTTTTGTTATTTAGAAAATTCTTATTTTATATCAAAATGGTAAGCTTGAAATTGCATTCATAATAGTAGTGACCTCAAATAGAATCATAGAAAGTCAAGTCAAAACATCCCTCCTCCGAAGTTGAAAGCCATAGGTGCTATCTAGTCCCAATCCGCTGAATCTCCTTTGTCACGATGCTTGGAATATGAATATTAATGTCGCTTGGAATGCTGATAGGCAGATGGGTGGGTTTGGATGGGTGCTTCGAGACCATTTTGGTCGTGCTTGTTTGGCTACGTTGAAGTTCACTCCCTGATGCTCTAAGATTAAGTTTCTTGAAGTCATGGTCATTGCTGAGGGGCTTGCATATGTTCAATGATGTGGCTATTTACCTGTCAAAGGTGTCATTTATTATAGAGGAAGTGAAGCAAAGGAGTTGTGACGTTGATTTTGTACACACCTTTCAATGTTTAACTTCATAGCATATTCTCTTGCAAGGAAGGTTTTGCAAAAGTGGATTTCTTATTTTCTTTATACTCATACTCTCAATGGTTGTCTGGTATGTTGTCCTTTTAAAACATTAACAGAAAAAAAGCACAACGAGATATATTACTAAATTAAACAAGTCTCCATTCTTATTTCATATTTCTTATATGTTTGAGAGACCATGATCTATGCAAGTTGAGTTAGGTTCTTTTTTGTTCAATTAATTTTTTTAAAGTGAGAATAGTACTTTTATTCACAATATGTACAAAATATTCAAATAGATATTACATGAAAAAAAAAAAATAGCCAATTCATAGCAATACGAGAAGCAAGGATAGTTCATTCTAATTATTTGATCAATAACTTAACTTCTCATTCATCAAATTTAAGAAAAGTTCTCAAAACTATATACAAAATAATTTATTTAGACTCCCTTTCGTAACCATTTCTTATAATGATTTGCATCTTTTCTAAGTGAAGAAATCATGATTCAAATACTTCAGCTATTTTTTGTTTATAACTCTTTATCTTGTAAACTGTCTGTTGGTATATGTTATAAATACCACTGATAAAAAAAAAAACGTGTTAAGTTCATCATTTTCCTATTTTTCTGTAAATAAACAAAAGTTATATGCAATCTTCTAAGTGAAAAAGTACCTGAATCTTCCCATGGACATAGGCATCTTGGCCAAACCACGTAAACTTGTGTGTTTCTTCTTCTTGTTTTTATCTTCTTCTTGTCTTTATCTTCTTCTTTCAATTGACTGTAATCTTTCTGAAACTCGCGCGTAAAACAATGTTGCTTTCAAATTGTATCGAATTCCAGAACATCGAGTTGAATCGTGCAACAATTTCGTCTATCAAGTTGCTTCGAGTTAGTCATTTTCGCCTCCGAGTCGCACCGAGTAGAGATCAATACTCATCAAGTAATATCAAGTATCGTTCAACTTTAATTGAATTCTATCAAGGATTGAACATAAACTCGTCGAGGATAAAAGGAAATATGCATCGAGCATTGAGTAGAAACATAGCGAGCATCGAGGATTTGGCAGAGTCTTTCTTGACCATTTCTTCATCTTCTCAGTGTTCATCTTGAGTAATTGGGCCTAGAGAAGTTTGAATAACCCAACACTCAGTATAATGGTTGAATTTTTAACAAAATTTAAAAAACAAACAACTTTTTTAAAGCTACTTTTTAGTTCTCAAAATTTGGCATCATTTTTTATATCATTCGTGAAAAGTAGATAAAAAAAGAAATAAATTTAGAGGTGAAAGTAATGTCCATAGGCTTCATTTTCAAAAGCAAAAAACAAAAAATAAAATAATTATCAAACAGAGACTTAGTTTGCTCGTTCTCATTTTTTTATTTATTTAACGAAATTGATCAGACTGAAACCATCAGTAAACATTGTTCAAATATATGGTGACATATATTTTTTTAACCAAAAGTATAGGTAAAGTCATCAGATAGATTTAAATTCGAAGCATAAATGATAGTCTTACAAGAATAGAAATCACTTGTATTGTATCTTAATGTGTAATATTATTTCTTAGATTAGTTTCTTTTAATAGCTGAAAAGTTACCAAGAATTCACGTAACTTTGTTCCATTGATGCATAAGTTCATTAACATTAGTAGGATTGTTTCTCAAGTAAATTCCATCATCTTTGACAATCTAAAAAAATTTTTTGTCAAAGCACCTAGAAGTGAGTTAAGAGTGTTTCTTCAACTCAAAAAGATTCAAACGATATGTTAAAATTTAAGTCCATTGGAATTCGTGGACTTTGGCAACCAAATTATGGCTTCCCAAATCATCATCTTTGAACTTACAATGAATCAATAGAGTTGCATTGTTTAAGCCATTTACCACATGAATGTGCCACGTTGGGAGTGATAATAGAACCAATTCAAAATGCTTCTTTTTTTCATACATTTTTAGAGTTCTGTTTTAAATTATTATTATTTTTTTGGGTGGCTTTGTTTGAATTACAAGCACTCAAATAGTTTCTATTTATATACATTGTTGAATTGATGGGCTTTATTTGTCTTTTGATTAAAATAATGGAAAAGAAAGAGAAAATAATAAATAATATATAACCACCAACATTTGAAGCAAATTAAATAATTAATGATCTACAACGTACCTCGACGATTTTTTTTTTTTATAGGTATTGTGATTAAAGTATGGGGTGGAGGAATCGAACCTTAAACTACGAGATTGATAGTATGAACACTATGCCACGAGATTGCTTCCCAAAGGGCAAATTCCAGGGCTCAAACAATGAGGCACCTCACCCTCTCCTGGCCCGAGAGGGGTTCGGTCATAATTGAACTATGACTAGTTGTTCATTAGAGAGATCAATGGTTGTTAAGGAGTTAGATGTAACTACAGGGTTAAAACGTTAATTTGACCCAACATTAATGACGAGTAATTCTGAAGAGTCAATCCATTGTTGATTGCTTATATCCAATGGATACATAAATATATCTATAGTGCGAAGAGTTCAGCTATCAGTCTTTATGTAGTGATCGACAGTTAATGAACGTTGATTAATTATATTAAAATAATTTTATCAATTAATTTCATATCATTGGAGCTTCAATCTATAGGCCCATAAGGTCCCGTCGTTAGCTCAATGAGGACTGATGAGAATTAAATTAATTCTGGTTTAATTTGAATTGTTTAAATTAATTCAAGTGAATTAATTGTATAAGATATAGTTAAGTAATATATATTGATAAATTATATGTTGATACATTTTTATAAGAGAAATAAATATTTGAATATGATTCATATAAAAACTATATGTTAAAATTTAATGTAAATATGATTCATATTAAATTTAGATAGTTTTATGAGAGAAATAAATGTTTGAATATGATTCAAATATTAATTATATGAATATGATTCATATAGGAACTATACATAAAAATTAATATGAATATGATTCATATTAAATTTATATATTTTATTGAGAGGTATTATAATTTGAATATGATTGAATTATTATTTATATGAATTTGATTCATATTAATATCTTGCGTTATTTGAGAGAATAGTAAACTATAGTTTTTATTATATGTGATATAATATTAACTACAGGTTTTATATTTATATGTGATATATCATATAGTTTGTATATATATTAAATGGTTAGCATATATTAAATCCAAAATTTTGAATTTGAATTTAATAAAATTAAAGGGGAAAAAGTTATAACTCTCTCACCCATTTTCTCAATCTCACTCTCACATAAAAACAAACAATGGAGAGAATTGTTCTCTCTTGTTCTCTTTCTGGTTTCTCTGGTTCTCTATGTTATGCAGATGAGTTTTTATAGAGAAGAAAATTTCTCTCAATTCTCTTCTTCTTCCCGCCAAATTAAAGTACAAGCCCATACCTTTGCATGATTTTTGTCCCTGAGAATAATGGGGAAGACCCTATAGTGGTGTCCGGTTGCGGTGTTCGTGAGATCGGGACAAGACAATGCGAATTGGAGAGGAACGAGACGAATTGGTCTTCAAGGGTATGTGATTCCCATTATATCTTTCTTCTCTATTTGATTAACATAGTAGATAGCATCTTTAAGTTAATATTGTTTATTGTTTCCGTCTCTCTATATTTTTCTATTCTATAAAACAAAGTTTAGAGGCCAATACATTCAATTGTTTCCGCTGCGGGGAGTATCAATTCCTTCAATAAAAAATCTCAACTACCAAACAATCAATTTCTTTGAATTTACTCTGAGTTGATAAAACACTAATTTGAAAATAACTCATATATAGGTACCCTTATTGTTTTCCGATCGATACTTCTATTCTTTTTTTCCCCGTATGTCTAATTCTAATGCAAATTTCGTAAACAACCAAATATAACCAAATACTTCAAGTTAAAATATAAAAATCCTACAAAAAGTTTACAAAAAGTTTAAAAAATTTCAAAATCAGAATATGTCGTATGCATCAAATTTAGCAAAATGATGAAATTAAAGGGATCAGATTTCGCAACAGAAGCATTTGTGTGAGAACTTGCATCCCACAATTGGATTTTTACATAAACAAATTCAATATACTAAAATAGAATATAAACATATAATATAATATGCCTTTGGGAAAAAGATTAGAATCTTCTTTATGTTTCAACGAATAGTTCCTTCAACGATCTTGTTCATGAACGATTTCTTCAACAATCTCGAACACTACCACGAGAGTAACCTCATTATTCTCTAGGTGGTATCCAGCTATTGGGAGAGGGAGAGAAGAAAAGGGTTTTGGAGAGTAGAGAGGATTCTATTTGTGGCTTAGGGAAATTTTTCACACTAACACTTCTGTGTTGTGTATTGTCAGTGTCTGTCTCAATGTCTCCCAAAGGGTCAAGCCTTTTTCCTAATCCTTTTCCTATTTCATTTTCCACAATTAATCAATTAAATAACTCTTATTTAGTTAATTAGCACAATTAAATAAAAAATATTTAATTTAATTTGCACATGAATTAAATAACTATTTATACATTTAATCTAATTTAATATATATACATCTAATTATCATAAACTTGCTATGTATATGTGAAGTACCTCTTTGTTAATTAATTATTTGTGAATCTAATTCACTTGAGTTAATTTTCAATCAATATGATTTATAGATTATATCCATAATCAATTATATATCAATCACATTAATATATAGTTTCTTCAAAGTAATTTGAAGAATTCAAATTACCTCTCTTAAATATCTTATAGTGAGCTGACAAAGGAACCTGGTGGACCTGTAGATTATAAGCTCCAGCGATATGAGATTGATTGGCTAAACTCATTAACCAAGTTAATCAATAATCATTAAATATGACACTCCACTACAGATCCATAACTTTACTCTTCTCACTACAGATATATTTCTGTGTCCAAAAATATAGACTAACAAAAATAAGTTAGTTCTTCACGAGGTTTCATAACCCACAGTATAGTAGATTTAGGGTTATTAAGACAAAATAGACAAACAACAAAACCAATAACATTTGTTGAATTAACGTTTATAACTCTTTATGGATGACGGTTAATTAATAACATTTACTATCTACAAGTTTTAGGGCATACCACCTAACAAACTCCAACTTGAACTAAAACTATAGTCAATGGGTTGTACATGATATTAGAATCCAAAAGATGGGATTACTGTAAATAAATACAATAAACTATAGCATCCATATTCTCATTACACATCTCCCATTTGTCCTAAATTATACAATGTACATGTCTCGTAGACCAAGACTCTCTAGTTGGCCCTCAAACACTTTAGCCGAGAGAGAGCCTTCGTAAAAAGATCAGCAATGACTACTTTCCTACTATTGTCATACTATAAGGTGACGGGCAAGACCATATTTGGAACTGCTTCCAAATTGCTTAGGAACTTTCTGAGTCAACTTGCTTCCTTTGTTGCTTCACAAGCAGCTACATACTCAGTTTCCATAGTGGAATATGCAATACATCCTTGCTTCATACTATGCCACACTATAGTTCCCCCGTTCACTGTAAACACTGATTCTAACATTGATTTCCTAGAATCCTTGTTAGTTTAGAAATCAAAGTCGGTGTATCTTGTAAGGATCAAATCCTTTTCTCCATATACCAGCTTATAGTCCTTCGTTCTCTTAAGATACTTGAGGATGTTCTTAATCGCAGTCTAGTGGTCTAACCATGGATTGAACTGGTACCTACTAACTATTCTCATTGCATAACAAATATCTAACCTAGTGCAGAGCATAACATACATTAATCTGTCCACAACTAAGGCATATGGTACATCTCATATCCTCAACTTCTTAAGGTATTTTACGATATTGTTACTTAGACAACTGAACCAAGTGCCTGAATGGTAATAAACCTTTCATAGAGTTCTGTATTGAATATCGAGTCAACATTTTGTCGATATAAGTTGCTTGAGACAGAGCCAACGTGTTGTTCTTGCGATCTCTAATGATTTGGATCCCAAGTAAATACTGCGCCTCACCTAAATCTTTCATTTAGAATTGGGCTGCAAATCTAATGTCAGTGAGGTACCTTACATCATTCACAATGATTAGGATATTGTCCATATAAAGTACTAGAAAAGCTGCTTTATCGTTAATAATTTTCTTGTAGATACAAGGTTCATCAACATTTTGATCAAAACAAGAATATTTTATCACTGTATCAAATCTAATGTTCCAAGATCTTGTTGCAAGTTTCAACCCATAAATGGATCGATTCAACTTGCATACTTTTTGCTCCTAACCTCAGGTTATGAACCCCTCGACCTGAGACATAAAGATGTTTTCTTTAAAATTCCAATTCAGAAAAGCAGTCTTGACATACGTTTGCCATATTTCATAGTCATAATATGCATTGACAAGAGAATTCTGATAGACATAAGCATAGCAACAGAGGAAAAAGTTTCCTCATAGTCCCTCTGGGTATAACCCTTTGCTATAAGTCTAGCTTGAAAGGTTTGTACCTTTCCGGATACATCTCTCTTTCTTTTATAGATCCATTTGCACCTTATAGATTTTACCCCTTTAGGTGGATCTACAAGATCCCATACTGAATTAGAGTATATAAACTTCATTTCAAGGTCTATGGCTTTAACCCATTGGTCCTTTTCTACATCATTCATTGCCTATTTATAGGACAACAAATCTTCAACACCATCATCTGGCATGACAAACTGAGTTTCAATTAAACCCAAATACCAGTCAGGTTGTATCAGAACCTTCCCACTGCGTCGAAGCACTCTCAATGATTGAGAAGGACGAGACTGACCTAAAGTGTTAGCTTCTTTATTAACTCTTGATGAAGGACCAGCTGCAATAACAACCCTTGTTGATTCATCAGTAGCTTCACTTAATACTATTTTGCTTCATGGTTTATGATCTATCATATGGTATTCCTAGAAAAAAGTAGCGTTTTTCGATACAAACACTTTATCTTCTTGAGTCATAAAACAGACCACATTTCATTTCCTTACGATAGACAACAAATTGGTATAATTTTGAACGAGGTTCCAACTTTTTAGGATTTTTCACTAACACATGTACAGGACAACCCCAGATTTTGAATTAACGTAAACTCGGTTTACGCCCCCTCCACAACTCAAAAGGTGTTTCAAAAACACACTTTGAGGGAACATTGTGATGGAACGAACACATACGTAGCGGAAGAAATAACGGATCTAAAGTACTCTAATTAGGTTAATTTCAAAAAATAAGCATGCAATTAAATTAAAAACAAAGGGAAAGAAGATATACAACTTTTGTAGTATCAAATCTTCCACAAATCACCTCCAATCTCATCACGAATGGTCCGTAGATCGTCACGAGAGTCTTTCTGACTATTCTCCGGCGTTAGAACAGGATGGTGATCAGTGAGTGACTAATTTCGAGAGAAAAATGTTAAAGATTTGAGAGAAAATAGGTTAAGATTATTAAATAATCTAATAAAAGTTCACTTGGCTAAGAGAGCTAATATTCATAAAACACTTTTTTTTTAAAGGCCATATCATGCAAAACATGCAACTTTGAGTTTGATGAGAATTTTACACTAAAAAAATCCACTAATTCAAAGTGGGATTAGTGGAGTAAATGTCTTCAATTGAAAACAATACTTAGCAATGCAAATATTTGAATTTCCCACTGAAAATTGTTGGATCTTTTCATTAACTAGGTCAAAGGTCAAAATTTGACTCTTAAAGTACAAAGTCAACAATTTTGACTTTTTGACTTTGGAAGTTGAAAGTCAACATTTTGACTTTTATTGCATTTTTACCTAGTCAATAATTTAAACTTTTGATGTAATTTTGACCTAGTCAACTATTTTGACTTTGAATGCAATTGTGACCAATTGCATTTAATCTCAAAATTAATTTTAAAATTACATTATATTAAATAATTAATTAAACAATTTAATTAATTTAATTTAATATTAAATCCAATACTAATAACAATCAATATGAATCTCTATTCATAATCTTGATATTTAAATCTTATTTAAATATTTTCTATTTTCTCTCTCTTTATGTTTAATTTACAGTTAAATATTAGGTTAAATATATCGTACATATTTAACACTTTGCTCCAAAAACCAAATTCAAACACTTCCAATTCGTTCGTCACACTGTTCTAAGGTTTAGTCTGATATGACCTAGTAGGGGGACCTCATGGACCTACAGATCATGGGCTCCAACAATTCGAGATTCACCGGCTAAATTCTTTAACCCAATTAACTAACATTTGCTAACCACCGGGTCATTCTACTAAAGCCTAATAGTTGCATTTCCCTCACTATAAATATACTTCTATCCACTCGATATAACCAGAATTAATAAGTCAACCCTTCATAGTTTGTTTGTAATAACGGCTAGATCAAAAGTTATTTTACCCTCGAGATTACATCTTGCTTTTTAAGTTCTACTGATCCTCCTGATCCTCTAATTAACACTTAATTTGTGATCCAATCACTAAACCGAATCCCTCTCGAGCCAAGAAGAACATGGAGCCCCTTGTTCATGTTCTGAAGTTGGCACTTAAGGGAATAACCTCTTTACTAACCCTAAAAGCGAGAATAAGTGAAGTCCGTATTACACCCTATGTCACTAGATATCTACCCGATTATACCCCTGAAATGGGAGGCTTATTGAGTCGACGCTGTTGAGCTAACCCTCACCCATGCAAATCTAAGGATAATTCTGAGTAAACAGAAGTTCATAGTTGCTCAGGACTAAGGTCAAGTTACATAGGTCATAACTTTGAAATATTAAGTCTTAAATAGTAAACAACGTTATACAGTAAGAGTGACTTATTTCTTGGTCCGATCTTTTACAAACTCTTTGTACTGGACGCCCCCGATTGCATGTCATTACATGAACGATTTAGGATCACATCATTTGTACTAAATATAAAGTGGGTCACATCCTATAGTGTCCCCAAGATAAGTTACCCAGCCTTATCAATATACTATAAACCGTTTAGACTATTTACTCGAACTTGATCCACTTTTATGTCATTACATAAAGTCCAAGTATTCATGTAATAGTCACAGATCTTAGTTTGTTTGATTTAGGTTATTTCTAGAATGAAATGAGCAATTCATACATTTAATAACAACTTTATTGAATAAAATCTCAATAACACCTTTACTAATAATATAATAAGTTTATTGTTTACAAACCACAAATTTTAGGACATAAAATCAAACACATTGTTCAAGATGTGAACTATAGTCTCTCCTGCATATCCCCAAAATGAGTTGGGCAATCGAGCATAACTCATCATATAACGAACCATATCTAATGAGGTTCTATTTTTTCTTTCTGATACACCATTCTACTGAGATGTACCAGATGCTGAGAATTGGATTGAATTCCATGTTCTATCATGTAGTCCTAGAATTCTAAATCTTTGTACTCTTCACCTCGATCAGATTGAAGTGTTCTAATTGTTTTACCTAATAGGTTTTCAACTTCAGCTTTATACTCTTTGAACTTTTCAAAGGCTTCAGACTTATGTTCCATAATAAGTAACCATACGTTGAATAATCATCTATGAAAGAGATGAAGTATTCATACCCTCCTTTAGCCTTTACATTCATTAGACCTTAAAGATCCAAATGTATAAGTTTTAAAGGTTCTTTGGCTCTACAACTTTTTCCCCTAAAAGGCATTTTAGTCATTTTTCCATCGAGACAAGATTCACATGGAGGTAATGAATCATCTTCTAACTTACTTAGAAGTCCATTCTTTACCAATCTCCGGATTCTATCAAGATTTATGTGGCCTAATCTCAAATGCCAGACTCACCAAACTCTGATTGAGGCTAGTCTTCCCTCTTTTTTATGTCTTTGGTAGTATTTTTCTTTTCCTTCCTTTATTTTCATTTTTGTTATTTTTGTAGTTTGTTGTTTCTTTTCTTTTGATTTTTTCTAACTTCCTTTTTGTTTTGTAGGTTTCTTTTGCTTTTGTTTTTCTTTTATTTTTCATTCTTTGGTAGGTCTCTCTGAAGCTTTAACAGAAAAGCCAATGCAAAGAGAATAAGCCCAACCACCACCATCCCGTGTGCGACATGTTTTTAGAGGAGATTTTTTGTTCCCTTGCTCTTTTCATTTTTGAGCTATACTTGAGATACATTAGGGACAATGTATCATTTTAATATTGGGGGTGGGGTACCTGTTGGGTGGCTTTTATTTTAGCTTGGGGTCCTTGAGCTCTGTGTTTGGACTATGCTTTGTGTGCTTTGGTTGTCTTGTTTTCTCTGTTGCTCTATTGTTATGATGATAGTTTATAACGCACTCTTTCTTTGATAGAATTTTCATGAAAGAACATTAGGAAAGCATGATCATGATTTTTAGCCCATTTTTATTTATTTATTTTTTTTGTCTCCCATACATCTTTAAGTCATTGTTTTGCAAAATTAAAATCTTGCATGCTTAGAATTGGTATTTGGTTTGTATTTCTGTTGTCACCCTGAAAGGTCCACATTTGACTTAGGAGTAATCACACTTGTTGTAGAGAAAAACTAGACAAGGTGGATAAAATAAGGCCTACTGTGTATAAAAAAAAGAAAAATAAAGAGAAGCAAATTAATTGTTTAAAAATATGCATAAAATAGTGTGTGTGTGTTTGTGCATGGATAGAGGTGAACAGAACTACCTCTGTTGTGTCTAGTTAGGGCCCTGTGGGAAAATAGTGGATAGGTTCCTGGTACTGGGGTATGAAAGCACATTTCGTAGTTCCTTCTTGTCTGCAAGTTTGGTAGGTCCATGGTTGATAACCGAGCCGGAGTAGAGGAGAAATGGGATGAAAGCCTTATAAAACTTTTCCAGGCCGTGAAGCTTAACTAGCAAGACTTTAGGTTCACTTATGCATGAATAGATTAAGAATCATTCTTAAAATTGTGCTTCATTGATTGATTCTAATTGAATTTCGTTCTTGATTACAAACTCTATTTTTACTAACTGTTGAGACTAGAGTAACAACTTTGCAACTAGAGCTAATATGTCTTAGTTAGTTTGACTGTGTGCTTCTACCATCCTCGTGATGATCATGAATTAAGTTGGAGGGCGTTTGATAGCTCTCAAAAAGAGCTATTATTCCTAGCTTAATTTGAGCTCGTTGCTAGATTTTATGTGTTTATTGCTCTATTTTGCAGGTTCCGAGCAATCAAAAGGTAAAACCAAGCATTTGGAGCTAAATGGGGTTAATTTAAGCAAATTCGAATTGATTTGAGCAACCAAGCTTCAAAGTGGCAGAAATGACTAAAAAGCCCCTGGACAGCATCGCAACGATCGACATTTACCTAAATCTGTCTGACGTCATAAGACAAAATGTAGTGTGCAGTGCAATGTTGCGATGTTGTCAACAGTGTTGCAATGCTCCAAATACTTTGATGCTAATCTGTAACAACCCAGATTTGTACGCATACAAGAAATTAAATGTCAAATATTAAGCAGGACGAAATTTTATTTAAATGGGTGGAAATTTAGAAGGAAAAAAAATGAATAATTGGAAATTGGAAATTTATTCATTATCCAAAAATAATGAATAAGGGAGCAGAATCAGGGAGGATTAATTGGAAGTTGGATGCTAGCTAATTCAGAAGACAACGAGCAGTAGATAACTTTTGTTTGGACACTACTCATTGGAAGAATTGGAGTGAATTAATTACCCATATACTCTTAAAATTTGAAAGAGTTAAAAAGAGGAAGTGAAGTCCACAAGCTGTGAAGGCAACCACGCATGAAAAATAGCAAGATTAGAGAGAACATTGAAGAGAGCGAGAGTAAAGAGAGGGAGATTCTTAGCGAGACAGTGGGAGAGAGCGGGAGCGAGAGCAAGACTAGCGAGAGCGAGACCAGCGACAGCGACAATGAGAGTCGCGATAGCCAAACCAGCGAGAAAGCTGGAGAGAGCGAGATTCTTAGAACAAAGAGAGCGAGATTTGGACAGAAGCATGGATTATGCGTTGAATTTGACCACGATCTTATAGATTATACATAGAAAAACCCTAAAATTGAATACAAACAAAGAATGATGACGTAAGGGCAAATGTTAGCCAAGATTAGATGTCTTATTGAGAGGAATCCTTAAACCCTAAGTAATTTTAAAAAAGTCACCTGTAGGATGATTTGTCACACTGAAAAGAGCTGAAAACTACTATAAATAGGACCCTTTGCTGAAGATTTAACCCATTCTCAAACAAATCTCAGTAACAAAGAATCGTGTGAAAGAGTAAGTGTGAGTAAGGAAGTTCTTTGAGGCTAAAAGAGAAAAGCTCGGGCAAGGTGCTGCCCAAATTTCCTTATAGTTTAAAAAGGGAAAGCTCTACTGATCAAATCATAAAGAATAATAAGGAATAATTAGATCACAGTCAAGGTAAGTAGTTCATCTCACCCTCTCTTTAAATGTTCTATGGTAGTATACCTTTATTGTGTTGCATGGTTATGTTAATTGTTATATTGCATTACATGCTTAGAACACGTTTCTCTACAAGAGTCCCCATGCATTATGTTTGTTCACGATTACGTTAAAATCTAGTTTTAATTAGGTGTAAGTTATGCTTCCAGTCTAATCTTACGTTTATGTTAATGGTTGATGTTTGATGGCGGACATCTGGCCCTACTGACTGCATGACCCGCTAATCATCAGATGGGTTAGTTTCCGCTTAAGTCCTCATCTTCTTATCAGGGCGGAGAAATTTATGCTTTCAGGGCTGGTAGGGCATGTATGGTTGCACCCCTCCAGGCCTAATCTTACGTTATGTTTACACTAGGGACTAGTAGGGTATGTATGGTTGCACCAAGTCCAATATTACGTTTATGCTAATGGTTGATGTTAGATGCGACTTCGACCCTACTAACTGTATGACCCGCTAATCATCAGATGGGTTAGTTTTGCTTAGGTCCTCATCTTCCTATTAGGGCGGAGAGATTTATGTTGGAAGCATAACTGACCGCCACATGTTTATTATACGTTTTCGGTCCAACCATTTGTTTTCATGACATGTTGCTTGTGATTGTGCTTGGTCACTACCCTACGTGAGAACTACTTACTGGGTATATTATATACTCATCCTATATTTTTACAGACTTTGTAGGTAAGGACACAGCGTAGATGGCAGAATTGGATGTCGCTCAAATGGCCAACCATCAAACTCACTATTATAGGCATATGCATTTTGTACCACCATACTAATGTTTTATGGATCCTGGTGTTTTGACAAATAAATTTTTTATATAGTTTTTCTATCTATTTAATAAAATTTAGATATGTTCTTTGAAATTTTCACCAAAACTCATCTCATGATAGAAAAGTCTAAGTATGCATGTCGTAGCGGTCGGATCATAATGTGTAAGGATCCGATCTTGACATAGTCAGTCGCATGCATGCGTTCCATCTTCAGCCCAATTGTAGGGCAGCGTTGACGCTGCGATCAATACTTTAAATTCTTTTCTTCGGTTTTAGGTCAAAAGATGCACAAAATTCTTGGAGGCTAAAGGGATATGAACTTGGAGGTTGTGGAGGCCGAGGAGTGGCTTTACTATCTTTTTTTCCTTTAATCTCTTAAGTATCATTAGGTTAGATTTTAGTTTTATTTTGGATTGTAAACATGTATTGGCTTGAACTCTTAAATTTGTCTATGAATTTATGAGTTAATCTTCATCTAGTTTCTTAGATCAAGGATTCAACGTCAATTTCGTGAGTCATCTGTTTTTATTGATTCTTGCAATTCAGAATTGTGTTTTCTTTGAATCGATTTAAATTCCGAAGCATGATTATTGATGTTGACTTTTACACTTTATCGTGCATGCTAATGATTCTTAGTGTTGTTAAGGTCCTAAGTAGCAATAGTAAATTAGGCATTTGATGGCTATTCCTAAAATGTCTAATTGCTAGGTTCAAAGATAAAATTGGTAATTGAATATGGATTTCCTATCAATCAAGCGACGTAATTGAATCCTGAATCATAATGCATGTGTTTTTATTTCTACATGGTCACTATTGAACCCAATTAAATTTAGAAACATGTAGATTAGTTAGGGTTTGACCTTCCCAACCTTAATAATTAGGGCGTTTGATTGATTTTGATTTAATTAGTTTTCGGTCTTTGTAGAAACTGGTTAAATCGCAACAATTTGGTAGTTATGCAGGCATAATTCGAGCGCATAGTCAATTGGCAGAAAACGATGATTGAAATTACATTGAATGCCTAACTTGATCTGAGAACTAGATGAACCAATTACTGTTTACATTTATCCCTTGCAATTTATTTTCCTGCATGTTTTCAAACTAATCAAAACCTAAAACCCAGTTTTTATTGTTTTTCCACAGTCAAATTTAACTTAAGAGGGAATCAATTCTATGCCTCCCTATGGTTCGACCCCGGACTCACCACTATTGCTACATTATCGTAGTAGTAGGAGTAGTTCGGGAGTTTAAACTTTCTTTTAATTCGTGGCTCTTTTTTTGGACTTAAACGACACTGAAAAGGGCTCAACAATAATATAAGGTCAAAGTATGTAGACGTGAAGTGTCTAGTTGTTAAAGAAAGAGTTCAAAATGGTCAAATTTTGATTAAACACATTAGCATAAACTCTATGGTGGTAGATCCATTGACTACAGGTTTACCACCTAAAGTTTTTCATGAGTATGTTACTCACATTGGTGTTAGTCACTTTTTTTATTCCATGGTTTAGTGGGAGTTTGTTGTTAAGGATGTTTTTTTTTTACATTATTTTTTTATTTTATATATAGAATAAATTTGATGGTTTATGTTTGATTATTTAAACTTGTTTATCATGCATGGAATTTAACAAATGCGGTTTAACATAAAGTTTTTAGGAATGATCTCACTAAGGAATTTGGACTAGTTGGAAACAGGCATGACATAGATCACTTTGCATGTAGTTTCCATGTTATCTATCCATACTTGATCTATGTCATTGAATGTAATAGAATTAGTGATTGAGGAAGGTTTAGTTATAAGAGTAGTGACGAAAGCAGCCTTGATAGCATGCTAATACAGGAGATTGAGTAGATTGAACTAAAGGGAAATTCTATTATTGAAATAACCTATTTATGCGCACTTAAGGTTTATGTAATTTAATTACATTAGATACACAGACATAGCCCAAGTCTTGTTAAACACATTTAAATAATAATATGTATAATTAATGTATTGGCTATGTATGTGAATTAATATTTTATCATATTGGGGTTATTTTATTACATTTGACCCTATTATGTGATCTAATTAATTAAAACCCTAGATTCATAATTGAGTATGAACTTAATGAGTACAAGCTCATTCATAGTTAACTAGGGTTTAATGGGAACCCTAATTGAACTAGTATATAAAGAGACCTTAGAGCGATGGCACCTAATATACCAAAATAATAAAGTACTCTATCTTTCTTGACTCCCATCTAAAGAGAGTGATTTGGAGTTTTGGTTGAGTAAGACTATGGGGATAGAGGGACTTGAACCCTCACGATTTTTAAAGTCGATGAATTTTCCTCTTACTATAAATTTCATTTTTGTTGGTATTAAATTGATAAATAGAATTCAAGTTCTAGATAAGGGATCCCTTACTCTAGCTCGGGATGTACTGGAAAAAAGGACTCAATTATGTAATGAGAAAACTAAAAAATACTATTTACCAAAAACATATGATCCGTTGTTGAGCAGACCTTACCGCAAATGAATCCATTTTATTTTTTCATTCTCAATTATAAATGAAACTTCTAGAAAAAATTATAGTGAGAACGTTTGGACAAATAAGATTCATGCTACCTTTCTTAATACTAATTACCCACAAATTGAAGATAAAATTGAGTCAGAAGATCGAATAAAATCTTTAAACTTTTTATTCTATGTAGTTATAACTCCTTACAACGCTAAAGCAAGTCGTCAAAACTCGATTGGAAGAGAAATCAGTAAAAAAGTTCCTCGATGGTCATACACATTAATCGACGAGTTAGAACAAGAGGAGAGAACAGGAAAGTCTGGCGGAAGATCATGAAATCGTTAAGAAAACCAAACGTGTCTTAATTTTTTCTGATGATATAGAAACTAGCGATACTTATACTAATACCAAAGATACTATACTATACTACATAACTAATCTAGCGATACTTAACTAATACCAAAGATAACAATAATCTATCAAACAGAAGAAGTTGCTTTGATAGGTTTTCCAACAATCGGATTCTCGTCGAGACATAATCAAAGGCTCTATGCGTGCTCAACGACGTAAAACAGTTACTTTGAAACTGTTCAAGAAATGTACATTCTTATCTTTTGTTGAAGACTAGACAAATCTTTTTTTTTCTTTTGATATTCCTATTCCTGGCCTAACGAAAACTTTTTAGACCTTGGATATGGACAAACACAAATTGACTATTTCGGATAATAGAGAAGAAAAGAAAGCGAAAAGCAGCAAAGAGGGCGTACATAAGAGAAAACCAGAAAAAGAGGAACAAAGAGAGGAAACGAAGTATAGAAATATGAGAAGCCTAGGATAACATTCTATTTGCTCAATCAATAAGAGGTTTTTTTTTAGTAACTCAATCAATTCTTAAAAATATATTGTCTTACCCTCATTGATAATAGCTAAAAATCTTATCCGTATGCTATTATTTCAATTTCCTGAATGGTCCGAGGATTTTCAAAATTGGAATAAAGAAATGCATATAAGTGCACCTATAATGGTGTTCAATTATCAGAAAAAGAATTTCCAAAAAATTGGTTAACGGACAGTATTCAAAAAGAATCTTATTTCCTTTTCTCTCTGAAACCGTGGCACACATCTAGGTTACAATCCCCTAATAAAGATTCAGAGAACGAAAGACAAAAAAATGAAAATGATTTTTGTTTTTACAGTTTGGGGAATGGAAGCTGAACTGCCTTTTGTTCTCCCAAGACAACATTTTTTTGAACCCATTTTCATAAAAGAACTCAAAAAAAAACAATGAAAAAAAAATGAAAAACTGGAAAAAAGAAAAGCGTTTTCAAATTAATAGGACTTTTAAAGTAAAAGAAAGAACAAACTTGTTTAAAATATTCTCAAAAGAAACAAAAAAATGGGTCATCAAAAACATTTTCTTATAAAACAAATAATAACAGAACTTTCACAAAGAAACCCAATTCGATTATTTGAATTGGAAGAAAGATACGAGTGAATGAAGCGAAAAAAAGATGAAGAGACTAGAACTGAATAGACACAACAACCATACTAAAAAATTGAAAAATTGAAAAGACACGAAAAAAAGAGTTTCTAAATACAGAAATCAATATTAGTCCTACAAAATAAGTTATGATGATAAAATATTTGAATCTCAAAAAAATATTTTCAAGATATTAAAAAAGAAATGTACGATTAATTCGTAAATCGCATCATTTTCTAAAATTTTTCGTTGAAAACATATACATAGATATCTTTCAACTGTATGATAATATGTCGAGGGTTAATGGCAACTTTTATTGATTCAATAAAAAAAATTGACTAAATCCATTTCCATAATGAAGCAAACAAGAAAGAATTGATAAAACAAATCAAAGTCTAATTCACTTTATTTCAACTATCAAAAAGTCACTTCCAATATTAATAATAAAAATGGAAAGATCTTTTGGGACTTATCATACTTGTCGCAAGCATATTTATTTTTACAACTTATCACAAAACACAAATTATTAACTTATCTAAAGTTAAGACCTGTCTTTCAATATCACGGAACATCTCGTTTTCTTAAGAATGAAATACAGGATTATTTGTTGAAGTTTGTTGGAGCACACGAAATATTACATTTCGAAAAAAAACAAAAGAATCTTCAAAATTCTGGATGATAAATCAATGGAAAAACTGGTTAAGGTCATTATTCACTTCCGATTTAGATCCGATTGGATGGGCAATAAAACTTACCCTCCAAAAGGAATGTGGCGATAATAATGAGTCAACCCGTGGGCAAGATCTGGTAAAGATAAAAATTATAGACATCATATAATATAGACACAAATGTTAGTTCCATTCGACCCGAATGACATCAAAGGCGCGATTCAGGACATGGACAGAAAACCAACAAAACCATCATTTGATACACACACAATTCTATCATATTCGAATAATGTTCACATTACATATTTTAGGGGTGAAGTACACAAATAAATAAGAAAATATAAAAAAATGTATTGAGCATATGTAACACTTACTCACACACCCACCCACACACACACAACACCATTCTATCGACATTTATGAATTATCTAAATAGATCACCTAGTAAAAAATATCAAGAAATGGATTTAGATATTTCTAATGAAAAACGAGAGCGTCAATAAGTCTCTCAACTGTTTCTCTACACACAAGAACTATAGATAGGAACTAATTGTTGATCACATATTATTTCCAGAGTCACTGGATTACTGCCACCTCTACCCTATCCCAATACATTAATCTTTAGGACAAATTAGAATTTATGATGCGAAAAATTCGGGATAGAAAATCTATGAGATTGGCGGAGAAAATTGCTGCCGGCATTTCGTTCCTTATTAATTATACAGCTCCGCATAATTTCCCGGAGATCCCGGGATACAATAATTATGGAAGTAAAGAGCGACAACACAAGAGACATTAGCATTAATAATACTAAACCTCTTCGGGTTTATAAATTTTCAAACACTTGCAATTGAAAAAATCGTACACACACACACTATATCTTCTCACAATATAAAGACTAAGAATCTAAAGAAAGGCAACCCCTCCTATCAACAACTAGATAATCAATAAACATTCTTTTTATGACTTCGCGCAAGATATGATGTCACGAAGATATTACCTCTCAAATTCAATAGAAATCGTAGATTTCGTCAATTATCAGGAGGGATACCATTGCGGAGATTGGGGTTTTCTGTTATTTATGAGCTAACTCTTCTCAATAAAATTGAAAACGATTACAATTTAGCTTGGGATCAAATCAAAATTTCCGAATTTGCTAAAATCAACTTTCCAGCTTCTGATCTTATCTTTTTGAAATGCAATGAACACATCGTTTTAGTACCACAACCTGAATTAGTAAGTTAAAATAAGATATCCTTTCCGATTACATCTTAAGAGCACACAATAAGGAAACTCAACATCAATCCGCAGCGTGCATGTAGTAAAAAAACAAAACACCCTAATCTAAGTTCGCGTAATAAATAGGAAATACACAGGAGACATAAAGGAATCATTAGTTTGCACCGACATGATTTGAGGATCTTTCGACAAACTTCTCAATCTCAAAAGTCTTAACAAAATAATTTATCTCAAGACGATTCACGGGACCGGAGAGCCAATTTGTGAAGAAATAGAGCGTAAACAATTAAAAAAAAGGGAGATATCATCTACAAAAACACCAACTCAAGCGGAGCTTTGATTTCGTCCTAAAAAGATATTCTATGACATTGTTACAGAATATTAAATACCAATAAAAAAAGAAATAAGGAATTCTCTAGTGAGAGTCTCATAAAAGAAATTACATCTAACAATCTTAAGAACTCAAATAGATGAATTGCTCCACCTCTATATGCTTACGCTGTGTACAAATATCAACCTAGAAAAACTTCGTCCTGGAAAGATCCTATAGTCAGTGATTGCTGGCAGATCCGCTTAGGCTTTCACCCGTGCTTAATCCGTTCGACCCAAAATACCCGTGAGAAGTATAACATTTGAAAGGTAATGGAGCTTAAACATGCTCAGTGAGTGACACTACTGGAGGAAATTTAGAAGAGTCCAGATTTAACATGCCTGTATTCAGTTTTACTCAGAACACAAATGTAAACTACTCACAACAAATGCTTTTATGAAATAATGAAAGGAAAATATTTACATGTTAACGGGTAATATTGATAACAGTGAGACCGCGTTGGTGTTACAGTCAATGTTTAGTAAAAAAAAAGATAATTGACCACGAGATTGTATATATGATCGCATAACACACAATTTAATCGTATTTCATTAGTAGCTCAATAAAATAAATAAAACCCTAAACGTAAAGAACCATTATTATTTTAAAGTCCTTCCTATAAAGCAACATCTAGCTCGCTCTACTCTGTATATCATGGAGAGCCAGGGTTTAAGATCTTATAATTTCCCAGGGTGACAAAGGATCTCACTTCCTATGATTATAGTAGAAGAGGTAGGCAGCTTCGGGTACATTTTCATTGTGCTACATTACCGATTACATCCAGATATAAGTCAATAACAAGCATTCTAATTAGGTGTCATTATTGTGTTGTCACGAAATAATTATAGCTTAATTACCTATGAGAGGGTTTACGTAACAACAGTAAATGGGAATCTATTATTCTTCTACAAATTCTAGGCACATCGATGAAATATCTAGTGGAAAAATACCTGTGGCCCGGATTGTCATAGCGATTTTGGGATATAGCTAAGGACGATAATAATGGAATTAGATTATCCCAAAGTTTGGAGAAAAATCACCACCCTTCTATTGGCACTAATGATAATATTCACACATATAGTGAGATAAATACTTCTAGAGCATTGTTAGCTATGGATTATTCTTGGGGCCAATTACTACGGATAGAAGATTTAGCTTTATATGAAATCCGTTAATTGGTTTTGATACCCAAATAAATAGCAAGGTCGTTTTTAGTATTCTAAGGATCATATGTATCTCACAATTGAAAATTCGTTAATGCTACATTTTTCCTATATTGCACGTACCTTATATGGTATATGAAGACAAAGAAATACACATATGGCACTGTCTTAGATTCTAATAGATGATATTAATTTAATTCAATGACGTATCTATTAGATTTAGAAATGAATCAATAAACTATTGTTATTTCATTTTGAATTTCAATTTCAGTTTGAAGTCTAAATATTTTTTGTGCATGCAGAAATATATCAGCCTTTTGCATACCTATCTGAATACAATTTTCAAAAATTGGATTGCTAAATTTTATTTAAAAAAAATGAATCAAAATTCTTAATCAAAGTAAGATTATTGTGTATATCAAATTAAAATGAGTAACATTATTATACTGATCAATAATAATTTATAAAAAAAATAAAAAAAAAGAGACTAAGGAGATTTCATTTTATGGTAAAAAATTCATTCAACTCAGTTATGTCGCAAGAAGAAAAAAAAGAAAATGGAGGATCCATTGAATTTCAAATAGTCAATTGGAGAAATTGCAAATACTAATTTGTTAAGAATTAATCGGATTGAAGCTATAGCATCATCATTCGCTGGAATCGAAATATCTGCGAGATCGGGGTCACAATTTGTATCAATTAAACAAATAGTTGGAATTCCCAACGTGATACATTCTTGAAGAGCCCGATATTCTTCTTGCTGATCAACGATTATTACAATACCAGGTAACCCCGTCATATATTTAATCCGGCCCAGATATGTTTGCAAGTGAGATAATTGTCTCTTCAACATAGCGGCATCCCTTTTCAGAAGACGGTCGAATCACCCCGTCTTTTGTTTTGTTCTCAAGTCCCTGAACTTATGAAGTCTCGTTTCTGTAGTAGACCAATTTGTTAACATCCCCCCGAGCCATTTTTTATTAACATAATGACACCGAGCCCTTGTTGCAGTCCGGGTTACTGAATCCCCTGCTTTATTTTTGGTACCAACAATTAAGAATTGTTTGCCCCTACTTGCTCCATCAAAAACTAAATTACAAGCTTCTGATAAAAAATGAGCAGTTCTAGTAAGATTTATAATATGAATACCTTTACGTTTTGCAGAGATATNAATCAAGTACGACAACAGGTTTTCCAACAAGCCTTACGAGGAGCTCTCAGAACTCTTAATAGTTGTTTGGACAACGAGTTACATTTACGTACCATCAGTGCTAATATTGGCATGTTTGGGACGATGAAAGAAATAACTAACTGATTAGTCCTTCTACTGTAGGCATTATTTATTTTTATTTTTTTTTGAAGAACAAAAAAAAGAATTACAAAATACTCATGGTAACCATTCGAGCAGATGAAATTAGTAATATTATCCGTGAACGTATTGAGCAATATAATAGAGAAGTCAAAATTGTAAATATCGGTACTGTACTTCAAGTAGGCGACATCATTGCTCGTATTTATGGTCTTGATGAAGTAATGGCAGGCGAATTAGTAGAATTTGAAGAGGGTACTATAGGCATAGCTCTAAATTTAAAATCAAATAATGTTGGTGTTGTATTAATGGGTGACGGTTTGTTGATACGGGAGGGAAGTTCTGTAAAAGCAACGGGAAGAATTGCTCAGATACCAGTAAGCGAGGCTTATTTAGGTCGTGTTATAAATGCCCTGGCTAAACCTATTGATGGCCGAGGTGAAATTTCATCTTCTGACTCTCGGTTAATTGAATCCCCCGCTCCTGGTATTATTTCGAGACGTTCCGTATACGAGCCTCTTCAAACAGGACTTATTGCTATTGATTCGATGATTCCTATCGGACGTGGTCAGCGAGAATTAATTATTGGGGACAGGCAGACCGGTAAAACTGCAGTAGCCACGGATACGATTCTCAATCAACAAGGGCAAAAATGTAATATGTGTTTATGTAACTATTGGTCAAAAAGCATCTTCTGTGGCTCAAGTAGTGACTACTTTACAGGAAAGGGGGGCAATGGAATATACTATTATAGTAGCCGAAACGGCGGATTCTTCGGCTACATTACAATACCTTGCCCCTTATACAGGAGTAGCTTTGGCTGAATATTTTATGAACAGAAAACAACACACTTCAATCATTTATGATGATCCCTCCAAACAAGCACAAGCTTATCGACAAATGTCTCTTCTTTTACAAAGACCGCTGGGCCGTGAAGCTTATCCGGGAGATGTTTTTTATTTGCATTCACGCCTTTTGGAAAGAGCCGCTAAATCAAGTTCTGCTTTAGGTGAAGGGAGTATGACTGCTTTTGTAATGACCGGATCCTTACACATTATGATTCAACCGCTAGGACATGCATACTTAGACTTTTCTATCATGAGATGAGTTCTGGTGAAAATTTCAAAGAACAATAGTGTGGTGGTACAAAATGCATATGCCTATAATTGTGAGTTTGATGGTTGGCCATTTGAGCGACGTCTAATTCTGCAATCTACGTTGTGTCCTTACCTACAAAGTCTGTAAAAATATAGGATGAGTATATAATATACCCAGTATGTAGTTCTCACGTAGGTAGTGACCAAATGCACAATCACAAGCAACATGTCATGAAAACATATNCTATTCGGAGGGGCTGGAGTGGGTAAAACAGTACTCATTATGGAATTGATCAACAACATTGCCAAAGCTCATGGAGGTGTATCCGTATTTGGAGGAGTAGGTGAACGTACTCGTGAAGGAAATGATCTTTACATGGAAATGAAAGAATCCAGAGTAATTAATGAAGAAAATATTACAGAATCAAAAGTGGCTCTAGTCTACGGTCAAATGAATGAACCGCCGGGAGCTCGTATGAGAGTTGGTTTAACTGCCCTAACTATGGCAGAATATTTTCGAGATGTTAATGAACAAGACGTGCTTCTATTTATTGACAATATCTTCCGTTTCGTTCAAGCGGGATCCGAAGTATCCGCGTTACTGGGTAGAATGCCTTCGGCTGTGGGTTATCAACCGACTCTTAGTACCGAAATGGGTTCCTTACAAGAAAGATACTTCTACCAAGGAAGGGTCCATAACTTCTATTCAAGCTGTTTATGTACCTGTGGACGATTTAACCGATCCTGCTCCTGCCACCACATTTGCACATTTGGATGCTACTACTGTACTATCAAGAGGATTAGTTGCCAAAGGTATCCAGCAGTAGATCCTTTAGATTCAACCTCAATTATGCTACAACCTCGAATCATTGGTAAAGAACATTATAAAACTACGCAAAGAGTTAACAAACCTTACAACGTTACAAAGAACTGCAGAACATTATAGCTATCCTTGGGTTGGACGAATTATCCGAAGAGGATCGCTTAACCATAGCACGAGCACGCAAAATTGAGTGTTTCTTATCACAACCTTTTTTCGTAGCAGAAGTATTTACTGGTTCCCCTGGCAAATATGTTGGCCTAGCAGAAAAAATTAGAGGGTTTAAATTAATCTTTTCCGGAGAATTAGATGGTCTTCCCGAACAAGCCTTTTATTTGGTAGGTAACATCGATGAAGCTACTGCGAAGGCTACGAACTTAGAAATGGAGAGAAAATTGAAGAAATGACCTTAAATCTTAGTGTCCTGACTCCGAATCAAATTATTCGGGATTCAGAAGTGAAAGAAATCATTTTAGTTACGAATAGTGGCCAAATTGGTGTATTACCAGATCACGAACCTATTGCCACAGCTGTAGATATAGGTATTTTGAAAATACGCCTTACTCCTAATGACGGATGGTTAACAATGGCTCTGATGGGTGATTTTGCTAGAATAGGCAATAATGAGGTCACTATTTTAGTAAATGATGTGGAGAAGGCTAGTGACATTGATCCACAAGAAGCTTAGCAAACTCTTGAAATAGTGGAAGCTAACTTGAGGGAAGCTCAAGGCAAGAGACAAACAATCGAGGCAAATTTAGCTCTCAGACGAGCTAGGACACGAGTAGAGGCTATCAATGGCGTACCTAGTTAATGCGTCTAAATAATCAAGTGAAATGAAATTTTCATGGAAAAAAGAATTACAATTAAAAAATGAAATAAATATAGATAAATATAGAGTGGGATGGAAAGATAGAAAATCACTAGAAAAAAGTTGAGTAGAAAAACTTATTAGATACCATTGCTTCTGTGTATCTAATAAGTTCTACCTACTATTGAATTTGAACCAATGATCCCGCGTATGAAAGCGATACTCTAACCACTGAGTTAAGTAGGTCATTTATAATCACAAAGAAAAACAAATGGGCCCTATCACATCACATCGATAGATTATAAATCGAATATTATTGATAAGCATACCAATGAAAACAATCAACAAAATAGATCATAGAATATTCATCTTGACAAGAAATTATCTACATGATAAGATATGTATCACAAGACAAAGGGCTATAGCTCAGTTGGTAGAGCACCTCGTTTACACGCGCCCAATGTTTTTCAGAGAAGTACATCATGTAATCAAAAAAAGTTGATCTTATTGAGAAATCGATGTCTTACTCTATTACTTTTAGGGAACAAAACAAGAGAACAGTAGCCTGACAAAAAGTTCGGTCCGAATCGAGTGCCCCATTTAGGCACTAAAAAAAATCCATCATTGATTGAGATTTTGATAAGGTGAATACCAGTCTATTCAATGCTAGGCATAATGAGTATCAGGACCTCAAAAATTATCTTTCGTCTATCTTATGATCAAATAATAATTTTCATTTTTCGATAGCTATATTAGGAGTATACTATAATTTCAAGAATAAATGGATAATAAATAGTAAAGAACAATTTGTTTTGAACAATAGATGCCTTTCACATCCAACTATAGCAATGAATAATCAATTAAAATTTTTGAATGGCAGTTCCAAAAAAGCGCACTTCTCTATCAAAAAAAGGGATTCGGAAAAATTATTTGGAAAAGCAAAGGGCGTCGGCAGTGTTGAAAGCTTTTTCGCTAGCAAAATCTCTTTCAACGGGGAATTCACAAATATTTTTGGGGACAAATCAAATTAAAATAAATAATTAAAGATTGGAATAATTTGAATCGGTTTGACTTAAAAAACAGCCTAGTAGAAGTTTCATTTATAATTTTTAGAATATAATTTAAATACTAATTTTTTTTATCAAAGCAATTAGTGGATATTCCTAATGTTTTGAGCGAATGAATATGAAATTGCTTTTTCATTTTTTAGGTATGTAAAAAAAAAAAAAAAATCTTTTGTTTACTCAATTAAAAAATAGAAAATGGTACCTTTTTTGTTCAAAGAATAAAAATAAATACACGGGTTGACCTTTCTTTTTCATATCTTTGTTTTATGATTTTCGGATGGGGAAAATTACGAATCCCCACGCCTCAATAAAACAAAAAGTTTTTGTTTATTTTTGATTTTTTATATATTTTATATATTATATATATAATAAATATAGAAGATCAAATAGTAAACTGAAATTGTTTATTAAAAATTTAATGAGACATCGAAACGATGACATTAGTTGATTAAGTTAAAACCTTCTTTTTGAATTCTATGAACCCTTACTTAATTTTCTTTTCTCGAAATCATTATTACTATTATAGAATATATCCGCCGAATACATAATTAAATTGGTTTGCAAAATCTTATAAAATAAAAGTTAAATGAAGAAAATTTACACCTTCAATTCTTATTGAAATAAATGAAATCAAATAAGATTTTATTGGAAACGCTCAAATCCCCTATTTTTTTCCCCTTTAATTAAATTTTCAAAAATGAAAAATAAAGAGTTTTTTATCCACGATAAATATTTTGTAAAAAAATTACATTGAATTGAAGAATTGAAATTGATTCTATTTTTTCAATCTCGACAATTGAATAATAATAGATTATTATGATTTTGAGAAAGCCGCTATGGTGAAATCGGTAGACACGCTTCTCTTAGAAAGCAGTGGTAGAGCATCTCGGTTCGAGTTCGAGTGGCGGCATGCCATTTTTTTATTATAAGAAAGTTCTATAATATAATTAATTCAAGTCCCAGATATTAATTCAAAATAATTGAATTGAGGGACCTTTAATTTTTTTTTTTTATGATATTTTTCAACTTTAGAGCATATATTAACTCATATATCTTTTTCGGTCATTCAATTGTGATACAATTCAGTTAATAACCTTATTAATCGATGAAACCGTAGGACTCTATGTTTCGTCAGAAAAGGGCATGATAGCTACTTTTTCTATATAACCGTATTATTAGTTACTCTTAAGTGATTTATATGAATCATTACTATTTCTTTCATGGGGTTTCTCCACTATTCATTCTATTTACGTATTTTAAAAAATATAAAAACCATTTAATGTAAACGCAATAACCGCGCCAAGTATATTTTTACCCAGGTTTTGCTACTTCAGGTTTTTTAACTGAAATGCATCAATCCCCACTATTAGTTCCCGCTCTCCAATCTCATTGTTATGATGCACGTAAGTATGATAGTATTGGGTTATGCAGCTCTTTTATGTGGATCATTATTTTCATTAGCTCTTTGATTACATTTCAAAAAGCTATAAGAATTTTTGGTAAAAAAAAAAATAATTTCAATTTTCTTAAATGCTTTATTTTCTTTGATGTGATCCAATACATGAATGAAGGGAACAATTTAGTAAAGAACACTTCCTTTTTTTTTATTCGAAGAATTATTATAAGTCTCAACTGATTCAACAGTTAGATCATTGGAGTTATCGTATTATTAGTCTAGGGTTTATCTTTTTAAGCATAGGTATTCTTTCAGGGGAAGTATGGGCTAATGAGACATGGGATCGTATTGGAATTGGACCCAAAGGAAACTTGGGCATTTATTACTTGGACCATATTCGCAATTTATTTACATACGCGAACAACTAAAATTTTGAAGGTGTAAATTCTGCAATTGTGGCCTCTATGGGTTTTCTTATAATTTGGATATGCTATTCTGGGGTCAATCTATTAGGGACAGGGCTACATAGTTATGGTTCATTTACATTAACATCTAATTGAATGAATTGATGAAGGGCCTGACAAACACAAACATGGGAGAGTATAGATAAGAAAACTGTGTGTAAGATATCGAGACCTTTGAATCACTACATTACCTGATTCAAATGGTTCTCACAAAAGCCAAATGTTATGAGGAAGTCCAATTCATTTTTTATTTTTTTTTAAGAAAAATAGAATTCTTTTTTTTTTATTGTGCAACGAACGATTTTAAAAATAAACAATCATTATCATAATTAATTTTGTTTCATTTTTTTTTATGAAAACATCTAGCAAAATAATTAGATAAAATAGCTACGACCAGAAGAGTCCTCCGACTATTCGGGTCTTGGATTAATAATCAAATTTTTTTATTTTTCTTTGGGAATATGAATAAGAAGAAAAGAGATAGGCTCATTACAATTCAAAAGATATATGGAATTTCCCAGAAATAATTGCAATAATTGAGCGTGAGAGCCAAATAGAATCGAAAGATTCATGTTTGGTTCGGGAAGGGATCGTCGAAGTTTTGAAATGAATGGAAAGACAATCTATCTTCATTAAGTGATTTATTAGATACTGAAAACAGAGATCTTGAAAACAATTCAAAATTCAGAAGAACTCCGTGGGGGGGGGGGGGGGGCATTGAAACAGCTGGAAAAAGGTTGGGTCCCGTTTACGAAAATTCGAAAATGGAAGCGGATCAGTTTTATGTTAATGGAACTCTGAGATAGAACACTTGAATTTGATTAATTCAAATTACATTAGAGATAATTATAAAAATGATACTAGATATTTGAACAACAAAAAGCAATTAATTGACACCAGGTTTTCCAACAAGCCTTACGAGGAAGCTCTCAGAACTCTTAATAGTTGTTTGGACAACGAGTTACATTTACGTACCATCCAGTGCTAATTGATAGTTTGGCATTATAGATAGACTATATAGATTAGTCCTTCTACTGTAAGGCTTATTATTTATTATTTTTTTTTGAAGAACAAAAAAAAGAATTACAAATACTCATGTACATTTAAGCAGATGAATTAGTAATATATCCGTCGAACGTATTGAGCAATATAATAAGAGAAGTCAAAATTGTAAATATCGGTACTGTACTTCAAGTAGGCGACATCATTGCTCGTATTTTAGGTCTTGATGAAAGTAATGCAGAGTGAATTAGTAGAATTTGAAGAGGGTACTATGGCATAGCTCTAAATTTTAAAATCAAATAATGTTGGTGTTGTATTAATGGGTGACGGTTTGTTGATACGAGAGGGTAAGTTCTGTAAAAGAAACGAGCAAGAATTGCTCAGATACCAGTAAGCGACGGCTTATATTTAGGTCGTGTTATAAATGCCTTAGCTAAACCATTGATGGCCGGGTGAAATTTCATCTTCTGACTCTCGGTTAATTGAATCCCCGCTCCTGGTATTATTTCGAAGCGTTCCGTATACGAGCCTCTTCAAACAGACTTATTGCTATTGATTCGATGATTCCTATCGGACGTGGTCAGCGAGAATTAATTATTGGGGAGGCAGACTGGTAATAACTACAGTAGCCACGGATACGATTCTCATCAACAAGGGCAAAAATGTAATATGTGTTTATGTAACTATTGGTCAAAAAGCATCTTCTGTGGCTCAAGTAGTGACTACTTTACAGGAAAGGGGGTGCAATGGAATTATACCTATCTATACGTAGCCGAAACGGGGGTGCGGGATTTCTTCGCTACAATTCACAATACCTTGCCCCTTAACAGGAGAAGCCTTTGGCCTGATATATTTTATGCACGAGAACAACAACACACTTTCAATATTTATGAATGACCCTCCAACAAGCGACAAGCTTAATCGGCAACATATTGTCATCTTCTTTTACAAAGACGGCGTGTTGGCCTGAAGTTTATCCGGAAGCATGTTTTTTTATTTTGCGTCACAATCTTTGGAAAAGAGCACTAAAATACATTGTTTCTGCTTTAGGTAAGGGAGTATGACTGCTTTTTGTAATGACGGAATCCTTACAACATATGATTCCAACGCCGCTAGGACATCATTAGACTTTTCTAATCATGAGATGAGTTCTGGTGAAAATTTTCAAAGAAACAATCGAGTGTGGTGGTTACAAAATGGCATATGCCTATAACTTGTGAGCTATTGATGGTTTGCCATTTGAGCGACCGTCTAATTCTGGCAATCTACGTTGTGTCCTTACTACAAAGTCTGTAAAAATATAGGATGAGTAATATAACTATATACCCAGTAAGTAGTTCTCTCAGTAGGTACGTGACCAAATGCACAATCACAAGCAACATGTCATGAAACATATGATCGGGACCGAAACGTATAATTATGAATGTGGCGGTCAGGTCTATGCTTCAACATAAATTCTCTTCGCCCTAATAAGAAGATGAGGACATAAACGAAAACTTAACACAATCATGATGATTAGTGGAGTCGCTAGCAGTCAGCTTGAGCCAGAATACGCATCAGACATCAAACCATATAGCGATTGAAACGTAATATTGGACAAGAGGGGTGCAAACCATAATACCTTGTAGTCCCTAGCTAAACAGTACGTAAGATTAGGCCTGAGGGTGCAACCAAACATGCCCTGCCGAGCCCTGGAAGCATAAAATTTCTCCGCCCTGATAGGAAGATTGAGCGGGACTAAGCGGAAACTAACCCATCTGATTTAGCGTCCATGCGAATCCAGTAGAGCAGAGTCGGCATCAGACATCAACCATAAAACATAGTAAGATAAGATTAGAGTGAGAGCATAGCTTACAACCTAATTAAAACTTTGATTTAATGTAATCGTGGAAACAACTAATGCCATGGGGCTCCCTTGTAGAGAAACGTGTTCAAACATGTAACTGCAACGATATAACAATTAAATACTCATCGCAACAGTAATGAAAGGTACAATACCATAGAAACAGTCTTAAAAGAGAGGGCTGAGATAAAAATCTACTTACCTTGACTGTGATCTAATTATTCACTTAGTATTCTTTATGATTTGAATCGTAGGAAGCTTTCCCTGTTTTTAAGACTAGATAAGAAATATTAGTGTGCAGCAATCGTGTAGCACGAACTTTTCTCTGTTTTCAGCCTCACAAACTTCCCTCACTCACACTATACTCTTTCACACGATTCCCTTTTTACGAATTTTCTTGAGAATGGGTTTCAAATCTTCGGCAAAGGTCCATCTATTTATAGTAGTTTTCACCTTTTCTCAGTTGTGAAAAATCATCGTACAAGTCGGTTCTTTAAAATTACTTACGCCGTCTTTAAGGGTTCCTCTCAATAAGACACCTAATTCTCTTGCGTAAAACTGTTTGCCTTTACGTCATCACTCATTTGTTTATAATTTAAAATTTTAGGGTTTTTCTTATGGTATATCTAAGATCGTTGGCAATTCAACGGCATAATCCACGCTTCTGTCCAATCTCGCTCTCTTGTTCTTCAGAACTCGCTCTCTCTAAACTTTCATCGCTGTTTGGCTCTCTCATTGACTTCCGCTCTCTGCTCCTCCTGCTACTGGTCAAGGCTCTCACTTTCACTTGTGGCTCCCCGCTCCTGCTCTCGACTCCCGTTTACTTTCGCTCCTGCTCCCCTGCTTTTGCTTCCGCTCGTTGCTCTCGCTTTCGGCTTATCGCTCCCGCTCCTGCTCCCGCTTTTCCTACTGTCTCGCTAAGAATCCCTCGCTCTCTTTTACTGGCTCGCGTCTCTTCTCAATTGTTCTCTCCAATCTCGGCTAGTTTTTCACGCTGGTTGCCTTCACTGCCTAAGGGATTCCACTTTCCTTCTCTTTTTAAAACTTCTTCAAATTTAAATTTAGTATATGGGCAATTAATTACCTTCATTTTCCAATGAGTAGTGCCCAAACAAAAAGTTATCTACTGCCCGTTGTCTCCTGAATTAGCTAGCGTCCAACTTCTAATTAATCCTCCATGATTTTGCTCCCTCATTCATTATTTTTGGATAATAAATAAATTTCCAATTAATCCAATAAATTTCCAATTTCCAATTTTTCATTTTTTTTCCTTCTAAATTTTCACCCCTTTAAATAAAATTTCGTCCTGCTTAATATTTGACATTTAATTTATGTATACGTACAAATCTGGGTCGTTACAGCTTTAACAATAGTTGAGACCCAATCAGGAGATGTTTCAGCTTATATTCGTACTAATGTAATTTCCATTACCGATGGACAAATATTCTTATTTTTTATTTTAATTATTAACTGCTATGCTATTATGAAACTTTTCTTTTGATAAATATTTTCAAATATGAATGTTTTGTATAAATATATAGCTATTATATTTAGCTAGTATTAGTTAGAAATTTTGATATTTTGATATTTGTTATAATTCTTTGTTGTCTGCATCAGTCAAATCAAATAAAAGGGCTAATTTCTCAGTGAAGAACTAATCAAGGAATTTCATTATATCCTTTATAATCTAAGATCGTTCAATTTTTTTTGGTATTTTGTAGGGGTAAACGATACAGAGATACATTAGAGAATGTATTTTATTTAAAAATAAAAAAATATGTTCTATGTAAGGTATAAAGTAGTTCCATTTAGGAACTTCTAATGGAGATATGTGAATACATTAGGTTCTACAAAAAAATTGTTTTGTTTTTGTGTCAATTCAAAACCCGGAAAAAGGTTTTACAAGATTCAAAATGTCCGTTGAGCGCCTCATGGCTATGTCATAATAGATCCGAACACTTGCCCCAGATCATAATTGCTCTAGTGAATAACTAAATAAAAATAAATAAATAGATGGGAGATAGCAGAGAAAGAAACTAAGTATAAAAATCTCTCATAGGTTCACTAATTACTTAACTGTTTGCGAGTCTCTTTGTATGTGTTGTCCGGAAAGAGGAGAACTAAATGATTATTCGTTCGCCGGAACTAGAAGTCAAAATTTTGGTAGATAGAGATCCCATAAAAACTTCTTTCGAGGAATGGGCTAGACCGGGTCATTTCTCGAGAACAATAGCTAAGGGTCCTGATACTACCACTTGGATCTGGAACCTTCATGTTGATGCTTACGATTTCGATAGCCATACTAGTGATTTGGAGGAGATCTCTCGAAAAGTATTTAGTGCCCATTTCGGCTAACTCTCCATCATCTTTCATTGGTTGAGTGGGATGTATTTCCATGGTATTAGCAGCCGTTTCCAGCTGTTGTTCCCCTCCCAAGGGCAGGTTCTTACGCGTTACTCACCTGTCCGCCACTGGAAACACCACTTCCCGTCTGACTTGTATGTGTTAAGCATGCCGCCAGCGTTCATCCTAAGCCAGGATTGAACTCTCCATGAGATTCATAGNCTTAACTCAAAACTTCAAAAATTAATTCTTTGATTTGTGACGAAAAAGTAATTATTTAGTTTATAGGAATCAAAGTGCAAATTCGAAGAATGGATTTTCTTTGGTAACATAAGATTAAATTGTAGAAAGAATCATGCGGAGAATTTTTTTTACCGATATTCCTGATTAATAATTAGGAAACCCCTATTAACAAAATAAAAGAGCAAATTATTTCTTCCGCAAAATTTGGCAAGGGGAATAAAATGAATTTCATGCTCCATTCTTAACATTACATGTGTATATTTAATTCAACTATAGCAAATAGTGGCATAGAGGAGAGCTAATGCTTGTTGGGTATTTTGGTTTGACACTGCTTCACACCCAAAAAGAAGCGAGTTACGTCTGAGTTAAACTTGGAGATGGATGTCTTTTTTCGTTTCTCGATGGTGAAGTAAGACTAAGCTCATGAGCTTATTATCCTAGGTTGGAACAAGTTGATAGGATTCCTTTTTTTACGTCCCCGTGTCCCTCCGATGTGGCGACATGGGGGCGAAAAAAGGAAAGAGAGGGATGGGGTTTCTCTGGCTTTTGGCATAGCGGGCCCCTAGCGGGAGGCCAACACGATGGGCTATTAGCTCAGTGGTAGAGCGCGCCCCTGATAATTGCGTTGTTGTGCCTGGGCTGTGAG
>NC_052357.1:35298029-35338498 GCF_009727055.1 Benincasa hispida
TCAATCTTTCTGACTTGCTCCTACGGAACTTAAGGTTGAAAAGAAGAAATGACAAGATAATTTTTTTGTATACCAATGGAGGAAATAAATAAAAAAATGTGGAAAACAAGACAAGGATTCTCTACAATGACACTGTAGACCAATTGAAAGGGAATGTAGCGCAGTTTTGGTAGCGTGTTTTGTTGTTTTTGGGTTAACAAAATGTCACGGGTGTTTAAATCCTGTCATCCTTACCTATTACTTATTCTTCTGAACAGTAACGAGGAATCAATTGAGATCCATAAAAAATGAACATACATATACCGAAATCATTTCTTTTTTTTTTTATTTCATTCTTATGTTATTCATTATGATAATATATGTATGGAAGAATATTTGGGTTGCATTAGTTTTGATATAAAACGCTTCTTAGTTCAGTTCGGTTAGAACGCGGTCTCCAAAACCCCGATTCGTAGTTCAAATCCATTAGAGCGTGATTCGATTCTTGTTGTTGTTAGATGGAAAATTATATCTGAAATAATTTAACAGAAATCAAAATTTGAAAGGTCCAACTGATCCCCTCGTACTATTTGTAAATATGCGGTCACAAATAATCCAGCCAAAGTAATAGTATTGACCTAATACGATTCCAAATAGAAAAACTTCAATCATTTCAATTTAGTGAACGAGGAAAAGGAGAGGTGATATCTATCCTTAAAATATTAATCGGTATTGCATGAATCTCAATGACCAATAATTGGAAATTGAATTTGATAAGGTAAAGAACCTTACAATATATAGAATTATGGAAGGGATACCACCGAAATGTTTCTTTTTTGAATTGCTGCATTCAGTTCATTTAAAAAATAAATCGTATTGTTCAGACCGATAAATAAAGCTAAGGTTTATAGTTAAATGGTGGTAGTAAAAAACCGAAATAACTAGTGATAGTAGGCATGACGAGGCTAAATGAAATAACGTTATTTTTATCCATATGTTTATAAAGCACTTCCCTAAGTTTCTATTTTTTGAAAGATACGCGGTATAGTAAAAATATTAATTGAAAGAAATATATTCAATTGAAGTTTTTTATTTCATCTATTATTATGATTATAGATGATACTAATCAAAAATCTTGTGACATAAGTTAAAATGAATTCGTCATTCTATCTCTCATCCCACGATTCGCAATCAACGAATTCAATTGCACACTCAAGAGTTGTAAAAAACTAATATTCTTATTATAAACAATAATTTAAGATAATAAATATAGTAAATATGTAAATCTATTAAATGGATTCTAAATAATAAAAAGACAAATAAAAAAAAGAAAAAAATAATATAAATAAACTATGTTGGTGTAACTTGATTCCAAAAATGAAATGCTCTTTGAATCGCTGATAGATGTGAATGACCTTATAATATATGCCTTTTATTTTAAATTTGATTCCAACTAATTAGATTTCTCGAATCAAAATTCAATCAAGTAAAGTTCTTACTAACTCAAAACTTCAAAAATAATTCTTTGATTTGTTTGAGACGAAAAAGTAATTATTTAGTTTATAGGAATCAAAGTGCAATTCGAAGATGGATTTTCTTTGGTAACATAAGATTAAAATTGTTGGAAAAGAATCATGCGGAAAAAAATTTTTTTTACCGATATTTCCTGATTAATAATTAGAAAACCCCTATTTAACAAAATAAAAGAGAGCAAATTATTTCTTTCCGCCAAAATTTGCAAGGGGAATAAATATGAATATTTTCATGCTCCATTTTAACATTACATGTGTATATTTAAATTCAACTATAGCAAATAGTGGCATAGAGGAGAGCTAATGCTTGTTGGGTATTTTGGTTTGACACTGCTTCACCACCCAAAAAGAAGCGAGTTACGTCATGAGTAAACTTGGAGATGATGTCTTTTTTCGTTTCTCGATTGGTGAAGTAAGACTAAGCTCATGGCTTATTATTCCTAGGTTGGAACAAGTTGATAGGATTCTTTTTTACGTCCCCGTGTCCCTTCCGATGTGGCGACATGGGGGCGAAAAAAGGAAAGGAGGGATGGGTTTCTCTGGCTTTTTTGGCATAGCGGGCCCCTAGCGGAGGCCAACACGATGGCTTATTAGCTCAGTGGTAGAGCTGCGCCCTTGAATATTGCGTTTGTTGTGCCTGGGCTGTGAGGGCTCTCAGCCACATGGTAGTTCAATTTGTCTATTAGCGCCTGACCTTGAGATGTGGATCATCCAAGGCAACATTAGCATGGCGTACTTCTCCTGTTTTGAACTGGGGTTTGAAACCAAACTTCTCTCAGTCAGATATGGGACGATTCATGTGAGATCCAATGTAGATCCAACTTTCTATTCACTCGTGGGATCCGGCCGGTCCGGGCGACCACCTCGGCTCCTCTCTTCTCAAGAATCCATACATCCCTTATCAGTATATGGACAGCTATCTCTCGAGCACAGGTTTAGGTTCGGCCTCAATGGGAAAATATAACGGAGCACCTAACAACGTATCTTCACAGACCAAGAACTACGAGATCGCCCCTTTCATTCTGGGGTGACGAAAGGGATCTTTAGAGTGTATAGGGTTGGGCCAAGAAGGTTTCTTAATTTCCTTTTTTTTTCTTATCATCGGAGTTATTTCACAAAGAACTTGCAATGGTAAGGAAGAAGGGGGAAACCAGCACACTTGGAGAGCGTAGTACACGAAGAGTTGTATGCTGCGTTCAGGAAGGATGAAATCGTTGGACTGGTTCTTGTTTCTATATCCTTATTTTCTATATTCTAGCAACCACCTAGTTTGTAGTTGCTGCGCAACTCCTTATTTATGTGGAGCTATAAAGGTACTGAGTTGGAATCCGATTCTAACTAAGGATTCTTGTGTGGTCTGGAGAATCCAGCTATAGGAGAACCAGAATTGAGAGCTTTCCCCCCCTTTTGCCCCGCACCTCTTTGGTCTTAAGAATGCTGTGTTTAAGAATGAGTGATTGCCTTTCTTCGACCCTTATGCCCAACCGGAGAGCGCGAGCAGCTTGCGTTCCACTTATTGAACAGGGTTCTTATGGTCGGTTCGCGACCCCTGGATACCGAAGGCGTCCTTGGGGTGATCTCGTAGTTCCTACGGGTGTGGAGACGATGGGGTCGGTCCATGGATTTTCCTTCCTTTTTGCCGCATTTCGCTCAAAGGGTTGAAGGGAGTAGTGCATCAAGCTGTTCGCCAAGGGCCAACTTGATCCTCTTCCCCAGGGATCCAGATGAGGGAACCCTAAGAGAGCCGCCGACTCCAACTACCGTCCATGTACGATCCATACTAGATCTGACTACCTGCCCATCCTACCTCCTCTACATTCTTGACAGCCCATCTTTTGTCTTCAGTAGAGTCTTTCAGTGGATGTTTCGTCCTCTTCCCATTACTTAGAAAAGTGAGACCAACGGTTCAGGTACAAGATACTATCATTACCGCCTGGACAATTAGACATCAACTGTAATCACAACGACCCAATTGCAAGAGTGGAGCCTTACCAACTGAGCTATATCCCCCGAGCCAAGTAGGGCTTGCATGAAGGAGTCAAATGCTTCTTCTATTCTTTTATTTTCTTGGCGTAGCTGGGCCATCCTAGACTTGAACCAGAGACCTCGCCCATGAAGTAAATTATCGCACTTTACGGTCCAACCAATTGGGAGAGAATCAGTACCTTTTTCAGAGAGCGATTCATCCTGGTCGGACGTGCATTACCAACTCTCCGTTGTATTGCGCTCTCCAAGTGTGCTTGTTCCCCCCTTCTTCTTTACCATGGCAAGTCTTTATGAAATAACTCCGATGAGAAGAAAAAAGAAGGCGTTAAGAAACCCTCCTGGCCCAACCCTATACACTCTAAGATTCTTTTTCAAATCTCTTGGTCCCTGCGGAAGAAAGGAAAAAGAATTTCACGTTCTTCCTTTCGCTTTCGGGAAGGGAGGATTAAGAAAATCCTATTGATTGTAGCTTTCTCCAAACCTCCGGGAAAAGCTGAAAAAAAAAAAGGCTCGAATGGTACGATCCCTCCGTCACCCCAGAATGAAAGGGGCGATCTCATAGTTCTTGGTCTGTGAAGATACGCTGTTAGGTACTCCGTTTTATTTTCCCATTGAGGCCGAACCTAATATTTTGACTACTGTATTGGGAATCACAATAGGCGTACTAGTAATTGTATGGTTAGAAAGAGAAATATCCACAGGGATACAATAATGGATTGGACCTAAATATGCTGGTCCTCTGGGAGTTCTTCAAGCTTTAGCAGATGGTACAAAACTACTTTTTCAAGAAAACCTGTTTCCATCTAGAGATGATACTCGTTTATTCAGTATCGGACCATCCATAGCAGTCATATCAATTTTACTAAGCTATTCAATAATTCCTTTTTGTTATCACCTTGTTTTAGCTAATCTCCATATCGGTGTTTTTTTATGGATTGCCATTTCAAGTGTTGCTCCCATCGGACTTCTTATGTTAGGATATGGATCCAATAATAAATATTCCTTTTTAAGTGGTCCGATCAATTAGTTATGAAATACCATTAACTCTATGTGTATTATCAATATCTCTACGTGTGATTGGTTGAGACATAAACTTCTCCCACTTTTTTTTTCGAGAAAAGGGGTGGGTGAAATGAATTGAACAGATACCATCTTGAAGCTATCATCAATTTCAATGGAATTCGGTATGTTATTATTCTTGGCAATTTGGCATGAATGATCATAGGATTAATCTATTCAAAATACATTTAAAATATGAGAGGTAGGAGTATCAAACCTCTAACTCTAAAGATGATATTATAATATATATTTATTATTATTATTTTAAATATGAGGGATAGGGAATCACACCTCTTACTTAAGGTTGAAAGTATAACATATATATATGTGTGTGTATAAAATATGTTACTTAAATTTTATTAAGATCTAAATGCTAAAAATTAGTTTTAGTTTCAAACATGATTGCATATTCCAAGCTAAAATATTGATGACTATTTTTATTAGTGTTACTAGGTAAATAGTTTCATTTCACAATAATTACATTTCAGTTTTTTTCCTAGAAAAACATTCTAGATTTGCTGAAAGTTTTTATTTCTTTAAATATTATTCAACATGTTTGTTAAAAATACAAACAAATTTCAAACACAATGTGCTTCCGTCCGTCCGCAACCAACTTTTACTTTAGTTATCTTTTCTTTATAATAATAATAATTTGTAATTATTTTTACTTCTCTCTTTTCTTTTCTTTTTTTCAAATAAATATAATGAGAAATAAAGGATAAAAAAATTATGAGAAACAATGTTATTAATTTTTTTTCTTATTTAAGAAATAGTTAGAAAAAAAACAGAGGGAGACAGAGAAACATTATTGATCATGTTATTCCTTTATAATTTCTTATTTCTTAATTCTAAGTTACTGAACAAGTTATCTGACGAACTTGGTGGAGCAAACAGGCTCTATGCTAATTAAACTATATTCATTTTATTTGTTTATTTTAAAAGTGAATGTTTTTATTCATATGGAATGTGAGAAAGAATCAAATAGAGGTTATATGAAAGTGAGCCAATTTATAGCAATATGAGAAGCAGGATAGTTAAGTATATTCTTGTTGGTTCTAATTATTTGATTAACAAGTTAACTTCCCGTTCATCAAAATTTAAGAAATGTTTCCAAAATTACATACAAGAATATAATTTATGGTCAAATTTGACATTAATAAAAATACTTTTAGTGTATAACAAATTGAATGAACTTATATAAGAAGATTTTGAGAACAAATTATCAAACAGATGAGTGTTTTTATTTTAGACAGATTTTATCAAAAGTGTTTAAATGAATATGATTTGTTGAAAAATATTTTTTTCCAAATTAATCCAAATAGAAGTTTGTATCATAGTAAAAAGTTAAGTATGAAATTAAATTTAGGAGGCAAAGTTGTTAAACCTATCTACCTAACAGATAAAAGATTTGGATGGACGTTTATGTAATGGTCATTCATTGGCCCATATCATAAAATGACTTGAATATATACACACACACACATATATATAAAGACGGGAATCATATCTGAATGTGTGATATTTCTTATATTAACTTTTTGGTAGTTGAAAATGTACATATGTAGCACTCAAGCAACTTTGTTCCATTGGTGTACAAGTTTATCAACATTAGTAGGATTGTTTCTCAAGTAAATCCCATCATCTTTAGCAATCGAAAAATAATTTTTGTCAAAGCACCTAGAAGCGAGCCAAGGGTGAGTTTTTTCAACCCAAAAAGATTCAAACGATACGTTAAAATTTGACTTTACCAGATAACACGAAAATAACGTTGTTCCAAAAAAGTTGACCTTAAAAGTCCATTGAAATTCCTCTCCTTTGGCAACCAAATTATGGCTTCCCAAATCATTATCTCTGGACTTACAATGAACCAATAGGGTTTCATTGTTTAAGCCATTTACCACATGAATGTGCCACGTTGGGAGTGGTAGTGGAACTGCCGTGCACAGCTGGATGGATGCCGCAGCCACCAACACAACTAAAAGATCCAATGCCAAATGCTTCTTTTCTTCAGATTGTTGCCATTTTGCTTCGAATTGAACTTTTTGTAATTAAGAGTATTTTTGTTTGATATACAATGCACTCCTATGGTTTCTATTTATATGTGTTAGTTGTTGAACTGTTGCATGAATGGTCACATTTGTGTTTGTAATAACTTCCTTTGAATGGAGAAAAACTAGTAATAAATACTACGTAACCACTCACATTCAATTTTTTTTTTAGGATAATAAAACGGAAGTAAATAATTAATGATGTACCATGAATCCATAAAATTTATTTATATTAGAACTATATGCATTAACCCATTTGAAAAAAACCAATCAAATTTAGCAAAATAATCTAATGTACCCTAAGTGACATTTATTTTGCAATCATGTTTCGGTGAGGCAGGGCAATAGGATGATCAGGTGCCCCTTCAATGAAATAAGACATTCACAACCAATATACAAAATAACTCCTTGCTGTAACTGTTAGTCACCATTGTTCTGTCCATAAATTGTTAAACTCGCCTAACATTTTCTTGTAAGTGTATCCTCTCATTTTTTATTCTAGAGTTCTACCCTAATGTGCCCACCATAGGGAAAAATCGACTGAGATAGAAACTAAAGCAATCCTATCAATTTTTGGAGTTTGTGTAAATGGTCATGCAAATGTCATCCGTAGGGGGACACAAGAAAAGGTGCCTTGAGGTCGAGCATGAAAATTTACTACAAACTAATGAGGGAGATCGTGGGATATGTTGACACATGTCTTGCTCTCACTTACTATAAACACTCTCTCCAGTCGACTTGATATTAACATACACAGATACTATCCGTATGGGGACACAAGCAAAGGTGCCTCGAGATCGATTATAGGTTTCACGATGTGAACTTTTAGGGAGAAATGTGAAAGGAAAGAATGAAGTATCATATACCCCATTTGAAGGAACTCTAAATCAAGAGAACCTATGAATGGAAGCAGATCGTCCAAACTCCATTAGGAAAGAACTCACACTTTCACAGTCATAGTAAACAGATTATGCATTAAATCATAAATTACAACATGCTTCTTGAAACAAATACAATGGATAGAGAGACAATACCTTTGAAGAACACTTCTTCAAGAATATCCCACGATCAGTGACGAATGCAACGAGCAAGTCGAACTCCCCGAACAGCAGCGAGTATAAACTCGATCCTCGAATAGATCTAGACACAACCACTAGATTACCTTGGTATTTTCAGTGTGAGAATCCAAGAGTGGTGGGTTTTGGCTTATTTTGGTTAGAGGGAAGGAGGAATACAATCGAGTAAAAGGAAGCACAATCGTGTAGAAGATGGAAGTCTATCGCATAGACTCGATGCTCAATTGTTTAGTTAAGAGCACTATCATATAATAAACTCAATACTATCGTGTATTTACTCGATAGTTAATCTGATAAGTCTTTTCTTTTGAGATTTTGAAATCCAATTTCCTTTTATCCCACAATTTCCATAAAACTGTGTAACCACCCATTATGGTCGATTATTGAGAAAAAATTTAATTAACATGAAATTAATAAATTATAAATAAATACAATAACTAACTTATCATATTATACTTATAACCTATAGTTTTAAGATTGCATATAAACCATAGTACTTTGTCTCTTTTATGGCATTTAAAATAAATCATATTTATATTAAATTTAATATCTATGAATCTAATTCATAGAAATTATATTTGAATCAAACTCAAATATTAGTTCTTCCGATCATACAATAATGTATCACATACATTATATCAATTATTTCATTATAATTGAACTCGTTTAATTATATCATATATAATTAAATTCTCTCTTGTTAATTTGAATATTTCAAACTAACCCAAAAACCGATTCTCAAGTTGAATCCATTGAGCTACCAAGGGGTACTTATGAACCTGTAGCTTGAAGCTCCAACGGTACGTGGATAACTGACTAAACTCTTTAATCACATTATCCACCATTCGTTAACTGTCGGGCACTCCACTAAAGTCCGACAGCTACACTCTTCGCACTACAAATATATTTCTGTATCCATTGGATATAAGCAATCAATAGTATGATGACCCTTCACAAATTGCTCGTAAGTACATCTGGGCGATATTACAGTTTTTCCCCTTTAGTTACATCTAACTCCTTAAGTACCACTGACTCCTCTAATGAACAATAGATCATAGTCCCACTATGACTAAACCCCTCTCGGGCCAATAGAAGTCGTGGTACCACATTGTTTAAGCCCCGAAATTAGCCCTTAAGGGAGCAATTTATCTACTTACCCCTACTTCAGGGAAGGAGTGAATTCATCTTGTGTAGCTAAGTTCCTAGCTCCCCAATCAGACGAATCCCCAAAATGGTAGGCATGTTGATCGGCGACCTGGCCATTCTCACCCATGCAAATCACAGGACCGCCCTCATAGGCAAGAGTTCACAACTCACTCAAGATTAAGGTCATGTTACCTATGGTCATCCTAGTTAAATGAAAGTCTCAATTATGAATGGCGTTATAGAATGAGACTAAATATTTCGTGGTCCGGTCTTATACAAACTTCTTTGTATAGAATATCTCCACTCGCAAGTCTAATACACGAATGATCAGGATCAGATCATTTGTAGTACTTTACAACATTTGTAACACCTACAAAACGAGCCATATAAGTAGCGTCATCAGAATAAGGTATCCTCCTTAACCATATACTACAGACCATTTAGGTTATCACTTAAAGCACGATCCACTTGTATGTCTCCACATACATGTTTAAGTTACAACGATAACCATGGATCTTATCTTATTGGTTTGTGGTTAATGAAACTAAAATATCAAATATTTCATACACTGAAGTGAATAAAATATCATATATTATAAATCACAAAGTGTTTGTTCATACAAGTGTATCCAGTAAGGATCAAATCCTTAGATCCATACACAAGCATGTAGTCCCTTGTTCTTTGAAGATACTTGAGGATGTTCTTGATGGTTGTACAGTGACCCTGTCCTAGATTAGACTGATATCTACTGACTATCCCCATTGCGTAGCAGATGTCAGGTCTAGTACATAACATCGCATACATGAAATTGCTGGGGTAGATGCAAATGGGACCTGTCTCATTTCCTCAACCTCTTGAGGTGGTTTAGGACACTGTTCCTTAGACAATGTACCTCTATGTCTGAAAGACAATAGGCTCCTCTTGGAGTTTTGCATCGAATACTTGATCAAAATCTTGTCAATGTATGATGCCTAAGACAATGATAGTGTTTTGTTCTTTGATCCCGAAAGATCTGAAACCTAAGAACAAACTAAGCCTCTCCCAAATCTTTCATTTGGAATTCGGTCGCTAGCCAGTTCTTAACTGAAAGCCTACGTCATTCCTAATGAGTAGATTATTGTCTACATATTGTTGGGTTTGATGCTCTAAAGTCTCGTGTCTTGTAGTTTATAAACAGTTTGTACGAACGCTTGTGTTGTATAATATATGATATTTACTTCACATCTTGTATTTTTGCTTAGTTGCTTGTTTTATTTGTTTTACAACAAACAAATATACATAAAATCCCTGGTTATCTGTATGTAACTCAAGCATGTATATGGTGATGTACAAGTGGATCATGTCTTGAGTGATAACCAAAATGGTATATAGTATATGGATATAGAAGGGAAACCTTATCCTGGTAACGCTACGGATGCGGCCCACTTTGTGGAATGGTCACAAGTGTTGTGACTTGTGACGATGGTCTAATCCTGATCATTTGTGTTAGGGACATGCGAGTGGGGGCATCCTATACAAAGAGTTTGTATAAGACTTGACTACGAAGTGTTAACGTCTCATTTATAACACCGTTCATGATAGAGACTTCACTTCACTAGGATGACCATAGGTAACATGACCTCAATCCTGAGTGAGTTAGGAACTCTTGCCATTGAGGGCGGTCTTTTGATTTGTATGGGTGCGAGTGGCTAGGTCGCCAATTCAAACCTACCATTTTGGGGATTCGTCTAATTTGGGACCTGGGAACTCAACTACACAAGATGGAATTCACTCCTTCCCCGAGGTAGGGGTAAGTAGATAGATAACTCCCTTGAGGACTGATTTCGGGGCTTGAACGATGTGGTGCCACACACCTTCTCTTGGCCCGAGAGGTGATCACACATAGTTTGACTATGTTTTATTGTTCATTAGAGGAATCAGTGGTACTTAAGAAGTGAGATGTAACTATAGGGGAAAAACGGTAATTTGGCCTAGTTGTACTTACGAGCATCTGTGAAGGGTCATCGTACTCATGATTGGTTTATTTGATGGACACAAAAATATATCTGTGGTAAGAAGAGTTTAGTTGTTGGTCTTTAATGGAATGCCTGACAGTTAACGGATGGTGGATCTCGTGGCTAAAGAGTTTAGTCAGCTATTCACGGACCATTGGAGCTTCGAGCCACAGGTCCATTAAGACCCCTTGGTAGCTTGGATAAAGTTGAGAACCAGTGTTTGGGTTAATTTCAAATGTTCAAATTGACAAGAGGAAGTTAGATTATATATGATATAATTGGGCTGGTTAATTATATATGATATAATTGGCTAAATGTATGAGATACATTATTTTGGAGAAAATTAGATATAAATATGATTTATATCAAGTAGAGGAGAAAATACTATAGTAGATATGTGATATCAAACTATAGGTTAAAAATATAATATGATTATATTTATTAATATTTTATTGGTGAATTATATGATAATTAACACAAAAATCACATTTGGACGTGAGTTAGCGGGACAGCGTCAGTTATTGTAACCGATGAATTAAAATGAAAATAGTTTTCATTTTGAATCGCTCGTCCGGAATAAATAGAAGATCGCTTTGGTGAATCGTAAACGATCGCTTAAAAGAATCGAGAGCCTATACGATAGTCCCTCTCTGCCTAAACGATCGTCCACCTCGTGCCTAAACAATAGCACACTAGTTCCAACACGATCACATAGCTTTTCTAAACGATCGTAGTGTGTGCTGAGTTTGCTAAACGATTGTATACCTTTTCCTAAATGAGCGTTTAGTAAAATCTACACAATCGTGTAGCTTCTCCTAAACGATAAGCATTTTGCTACGTGATAGCAATTTTTCCCTCCCACTTGCTTATCGCCTACACGATCTGTGCTTCCTCCTTCCTCTACCAAATTCACCAAAGACCACGCTTTGGGTTCTCACTCCGAGAATACCCGGGGCTCTTTTTTTATGGTATCGTCCTCACGACGTTCGTGTTCGTGCTGCTGTAGTTGACGCTTCTGCTGGGCGTTGGTAGATTGCATGGAGGTTTTCCGCTGCTTTGAGTTCTGAAGATTGAAGATTGTCTTCAACTGGTATGACACTCTCTCCCTTGTTATATCTTGTTCATGCATGCCGATAATTACTATTTTTTTGCATAACTGTATGGTTGAATGTATATTGTTGTATTTCGATCACTGTGAGATTGGAGCGATCCGAACACGCTCATGGAACTCTTCGTTAAGAGATCCTTCGCATATAACACTAGGAAAACTACTGAATTGTTGATGATTTTCTTGTAGACACAAGGCTCATCAACGTTTTGGTCAAAGTCATAAAATTTGATCGTCGTATCAAACCTTACGTTCCAAGATTGAGATGCCTGTTTCACTCCATAAATGGACCGATTCAACTTGAAAACCTTTTACTTTTGACCTTGGGTTATGAATACCTCGGAATGCACCATATAAATGGTCTCCTCAATATTGCCACTCAGAAAAGTAGTCTTGACATCCATTTGCCAGATCTCATAGTCATAATATGAGGCAATGGATAGGAGGATGCGGATAGACTTTAGCTTGGCAACAGGCGAGAAAGTCTCCTCATAGTTAACTCCCTCTACCTAACTATAACCATTTGCCACAAGTCTAGCCTTGAAGGTTTGTGATGCGTTGTAAATTGTAATGCGATTATGGTATGAAATTGTGGTGATGTGTTCTGCGTTGCACATGCAAGTTTTCCTAATAAGACCCAAGTATAAGCCTTATTAGGTTTCCTGGTAAATCCAGGGTCGAACGCAGGGACTACTAAGTAAAATGTGACGGTAAATTTGATTCTCTTGTGGTGGCGAAAACAAATAAGTTGGATGTTGTTTTGTTTAAGAATATTTCCTATGCGACGGAGTTCGAATAAAGAGTTGATGAACTCGAGAATTACAATGACTATGCAATGAACGGGTTGAGAAGAGGTTTAGCTGACACTTCCGGAGATTGCGTACAAGTTATGCTATCATGCTACACAGAAACAACAACATGTCATCTCTCAATGCAAATTCCATAATTCCTATTTCTAGGACGCATGTAATGTATATGAAAATGTCGATAGGACTTATGTATAAGCTTTTATTCTTGTCTATGCAATGATGAGTGATACACACACAAAAAAGGTGACCGCATACTACCATATCCTATTTCTAGGGTGCATGCGATGTGTTAATAGCAATAGAAATTATGTCTACATTTCTATCTCTTGCTTATGCGGTTCTAATCTGACTCTTTCATGCCTAGATTCTAATCTGACTCTCTCAAGTCTAGATTCTTTCTTCAGACTACTCTCTCAAGTATCTTTAAAGGGTGATTGATGCATACATAAGACAAGATGATCGAATAAAATGTAAATCTTAGGTCATGCTAGCTAAGTACTTCTCAACCCATTCGGAAATTTAGCTACTCATGCGAAGTATAGAGAGATTGAACATAAGTTGAAATGAGATTTTCATTTTCTATAAATTAAATGCAGAATACAAAATAACAATCGAATGTAGAGATAAGAAGCTCAGTAGCAATGTCTTTCTTCCCGTGGCCTTTTACACAATCTTTTTCACTCCAACTCTGTCCAAATGAACATCCTTGCTTTCACAAGTGTTGGTCCTCTCTCCCTTTGTAGCACTTCTCGACAGTCTCTCGATCTGTCCGGGAATGATCTCTCGACTTCTTCGTGTCTTAGCTCGTCTCCATCTTCTAAGTATAAGTATGAATATGAACAGACTAACGGCTCTCTAACTTATTCTTTATATGTTATCTGGCGATCTCCTGGAACAATGGTGGCCTTCGATATTTATAGAGCTCAAGGTGAATGAAGCTTTTCTCTCTAATGATTGCAATGATGGGCGGTGATTAAATCTCCTGCTCTAATGCGCCGATTAATTCACCGAAAGTTGAGTGTACTTGCTACAGTGTGGCTGTAACGACTTGTCAACTAAATTCGGATTCGACCATCATTAACTTTCTGTCCCATCATGATTTATTATGTTGTCACCTTGATGCGCAGTCTTTATGCGGCTAAGTTCTTGAGCAACTTCTCACGATCGCATACGATCGCATGACTTTGCGATCGCAATCCTTCAAGCGCAGGGGCGCCTAATTCCTTGGATCACAATTTTACTTGCTGCACAAAATAAGTAAATTAACGGCTCTTATGCGATAGGTGCATGCGATTGCAATTTTCTCAGTTTATCACTTTTGGACATGATTTTGTTTATTTTTACCGTCGCATTCCCTCATTGTTTTACTTATTTGTGCTGTAATAACATGATTTCTACCCGTTATCAGTTTGCACCATCCCATCAACACCCCGTTTCCTCTTTTAGATCCATTTACAACATATAGGTTTTATCACATCAGATTGCTCTACAAGATCCCAAACTGAGTTGAAGTACATAGAATCCATCTCGAGATCTATGGCTTTAACCCATTCATTTCTATCAACTTCCTTCATTGCCTTCTTGTAAGACAACAGATCCTCAACTTCGAAATCAGCTACCATAGCAAGGGTTTCAGTTAAATCCACTACGTCGAGGTTAACTTTACAATTGAGGTGGATTTGACCTACTAGATGAACCTAGATAAAAAAAACTCTCGTTGAGGTAGTAGGCTCTTCAACAACTCTTGTTGAAGTTTCAGTAGTTTCGTTAGAAAGCTCATTCAAAACGATTTTACTTCTAGGACTGTGCTTTCTTATATGATCATCCTCAAGAAAAGTAGTTTTTGTCGATATAAACACTTTGTTCTCTCTAGGACCATAATAGTAACCCCATCGTGTCTCTTTGGGGTAGCCTACAAATAAGCACAACCTCGAACATGGTTCCAATTTCTTAGGATTAGCCTCAAGCACATGTGCTGGGAACCCCATATGTGGAAGTAACATAAACTAGCTTTACGACCATTCCACAACTCCAATGGTCTTCTAACAACCTCGAACATGGTTCCAACACTCTCGCACATTCACCGGACCACAAAGGTCTTAATGCACTAACTCTAGAGGCTCTTTAGCCCTATCACCTCTACTAGAAAAAGGTCTTTTTGTCATTTTGCCTTTAAGGCATGACTCGCACACAGGTAAAAGATTTTCTTCTAACTCGCTTAGAAGTCCATTATTCACCAACCTCTCAATCCTTTTTAGAATAATGTGCCATAAACGTATGTGCCAAAGTTGGGCATTTTCTTTAGGAGAAACTTTAAGTCTTTTATTTTGAGTTACGACAGTTTTAATTATCTCTATGTTATGGAGGGAATTTGTTACTAACAACCTTAGCTATACATATGATTTTCTAGTTGAGTTTAACATATATCAACACCATTTTTCATAATAAACACTCTATTAACAAAAAACTTAAGTGTATAATTACATTCGAGAAAAGACTTTACAGAAATTAAGTTCCTTTTTAACTCGGGAACTACATAAACATCATTCCAAATGATAAACCTATTCTGTAAAGTCAACTGGAGACCTCCCACTGCCACAACTGAGACGATGTGTCTGGTTCCAACTCGCATTATCATCTTACCAGCACCAAGTTGCCGCTAGGAACTAATTCCCTAGAATGAAGAACAAACATGATTAGTGGTCCTAAAGTTAATAATCAATGTAGAATCATCATTCTTCACTAAACAAGTCTCCAAAACCAGTAAATCGTATTTACCTTGCTTGGTCTTCTTCTTCTCAACCAAATAATGAAGGCAGTTTCGCTTCCAGTGCTCATCCTTGTTGCAGTGGAAACAATTTCCCTTGTCAACCCGCATTGATTGCCTACCACGCGAAGTGGCAGGTAGTGGGTTAATAGGCGCCTTCCCCTTACGACCCTTCTTCTTCTTCCACTTGCTGGTTTCAGAAGAAGAAGGTGAAGACTTAGTTTTAGAGGTCGACCTTTATGGAACTTCTTGGAAGATGAAGCAATATTTGCCTCACTAATCTTCTTTTCCTTGCTTTTCAGTAAAGATTGATATGCCTACAACTCATTGAGTAGAGTTGTAAGGTTGTAATCAACCCTGTTCAGAACAACATTGCTTATGGAGTGAAGAAAGCTTTATGGTAATGACCCCAGAATAATGCTAACTTTGCTGGCCTCATCGATGCTCGACCCATTCATCTCTGCCACATTGACGTGAACCATCATGTTCAGAATATGTTCACGAACAGATGTTCCCTTCTTCATTTTAGAGTTGAATATGAACTTAAGACAGTCATGCCTGAGCTGTGCGGATAGTTGTCTGAACATTCCCCTCAGGGACTCCATGATCTCGCGTGCAATGATCATGGGCTCATGCTTCTTGGCCAAAACGACATTAAAGCTAGCCAAAATATATTCTCGGGCCTTTTTGTTCGCCAGTGGCCAATGCTCGTATGCCTCTCAAACACTTCGAGCAGCATTGGAAGGTGGAATAGGAGGACACTCCTCTATAAGGACAAACAATAAGTCATCAATGTTAAGTATCGTGTTAATTGTATTCTTCCAACTAGCATAATTCTCGCTAGTCAGTTTATCGACGGCTAAAAGTGAAAGAGTAGTGGTAGCCATTGTATTGCTAAAAACATTGAACAAACTTAATGAGTCTACTTGCATTACCACTTTTAACACCAATTAAGTTTTAGCAAAATAGTTCTATAGTACCCTAAGTGACATCTATTTTGCAATGAGCTCCAGTGAGATAGGACAAAAGTCACCATAATGTGATCAAGGGTCCCTTCACTGGAATGAGACCATCTCAACCATTAGACAGAAACAACTCCTTGTAACTGAAACTAACAGTCACCATTGTTCGGTCCAGAATTTGTTAACATCCTTAACAATTCTGTCTAAGTGTAACCTCTCATTTTAGGTCCTAGAGTCCCGCCCTAATGCACCCACCATAGGGAAAAAGTATATTAGGATAACAGACTAAAACAACCCGATCCATTTTTGGAGATCAAATAAAGAATTGTGAAAATACAACCATCTTTTATAGGGACACTCCCGGGGTGTCTCGAGGCGATGCACGAAAACTTTATCCATGAGAGAGACCAAGGGATATGTTGTCACATGTCCCCCTCCCACTTACTTTGAACATTCTCTTCATTCGCCTTAGTATTGACCTATCCAAATGCCATTCTTTAGGGGGACAGTCCAGGGTGCCTCAAGGCCGAGGATAGATCTCACAGTGTGAAATTTTTAGGGAGAAACGTGTAGAGGTAAAGTGAAGTATCATATACCCCAATTACCTCCAGTTGAATGTTCTACCTAGAGATTCATTAACTTAGAAAATTCGGCTACTGGTTTTAACTAAGTGGTTATTTAATTTGTCAAAAACAACACTTGCCTTTTATGATTAAACAAGTTTGACACTTGCCTTTTATGATTAAACAAGTTTGATTCAAGTCTTATCAAACACTTTAACAGACTATCATCAAATTTGCATGTATACAACAAATCTATCTAATTCACCTTTTCAAATAGGTTCCCAGGTAGGGGTGTGACGTTTCCGTCGACTTAAATACCCTAGCCTAGGTAGAACCAACTTTAGCCAAAAGGTTGCTTATAGATAGATTTAGTACATATTTAATCTTTTGTTAGTCAATTGAATCCTATTAAACTGAATTAAAATATTAAACTTAGGTTTCTAATCTCATTAGAATTGTGATCTTAGGTCTATCTCAATTAAATTTTAAAACATGATTAAAGTCTAAGTTTGCATGCAACTCTTTCTTATTGATTTTAATTCTAATTTCATTAATTATAACTCCTATAAAGAATGAAACAATTAAAACTAACCACATTGCTAAGAAGGACATCCACAAGGTATTTATAACTTTTATAAATAAACTTAAGTGTCATGCCTCATACAATGTTCATTCGTTATTAATATATAACATTTATATAACAAGTAATGAACTAAGCATACATGCTAACATACATCCATATATTATAATATTTAAAATAAAGATGATGCATGGATATGCTTTAATGCATGCATATATTGTAACTCTTATATTATATGATGCATGAGCATGCTTTAAGTAATTAAATCATGCAAACTACTATATTATAACACCTATAATATAAATATTATACATGAAAAAAATGCATAACCTATGGTGGGTTTTAAAACTATATGACATACATTATGGCATACAATATAAATATACATCACATGTACATTCAATAAAAGTTGATTGACGGGGATAATATGCCTCAAAACCGAAAATAAAAGGTAACTATTACAAAAGAAACGAGTCAACCGGTTCAAACAGGGAAATCGGGTCTTGAACTTCCTACACGAAGCCTCGTCACTTCATCGCATAGTAAATACTTCTGATCGTCGAGTAATGCAAATCGAGTATAAATGATTGTGCAGTGATGATCGCGTTGCTAAGGACTATATGAGGAGCATGAAATTCCATGCGATCGTGCAGTGCACATTGAGTAACGCATGTCATGTGATCTTGTAGCTAACGACAATCTGATGAGCATGATAGTCTACACGATCGAGTAGCAAGCGTCGTGTATCGTATACCAAGTGATCGTGTAGCTACTAACAATGCGATGAGCATGATAACCTACACGATCATTTAGCGTGCATGCCATGCGTCGAGTATTAAGTACTATGCGATCGTTTACCCCGAGCGTCTATGCGATCAAGTAGCCAATGTAACACAATCATGTAAACTCTTTACTCGATCGCGTAGCATTAGCTATGCGATCATTTAGCAAATACTACACGATCGAGTAGAACATTTCTACACGATCGCGTAGTCAAATCTAAACGATCGTTTAACTTGAGCTACACGATGCGACCATCGATTTGTTTTCTCCCTCGAAGAGAACAACTCCTCCTTGCGTCTAAAGCTTATTTACGAATGACTCAAAAACCAAAAACAAATATAGACTCGATTGCAAGTTAATATGCCTAAAAATGCAGGGGCCCTTAAAAATTAACTTTTGTAAAAGTAAAGAAAGCGTTAAATAGAGACAATGACCCCGAAACATCCATCAACAACATCCACAATCACAGTTAACACTTCAATGCATTGCACAAATCTTAAAACCCACCAAGACTGTAAATGAAATCCAATACAGCAATGGAATTTGGAAATTAGGACAACCTGGCTCTCATACAAATTGAAGGAACTCTAAATCCATAGAACCTATGAGCGGAAGCGGATCATCCAAACTCCATTGTGAAAGAACTCATACATTCATAGTCATACTAAACAGATTGTACATTAAATCATAAATTACAACATGTTTCTTGAAAAAAAAAAAAAAAAAAGATAGAGAGACAACAGACACACAACTGCACTCTTCTCACTACATATATATTTCTGTGTCCAACTGTTGGAATATACCATCGTGCAGCAGAAGTGACTAGGATCCATAAGCACTCTAATTCATTAATTTAGGCAGAAATGAAAGCATGCTTCATCAGAAATAAATGGGTTTCAAGGTATACCTTTGAAGAACTTCCTCTAAGCTCGAATCCAGCTGCAAATCTCCTTTGAATCTTGTTGTAGACCACCCCAAAATCTTCCCTACTATTCTTTTGGTGCTCTAGATTGAGTAGTGGGACACAAAATAAGCTTGAATTAAGGGAATTTGGATACTAACTCACTACAGCAACCCAACGTGAAGAATAGCTTATTCTCTCGAATTTTTCAGAAAAATTTGATCGGTTGCCTTGCTTCAAAACACTCAAGTCTCTTCAATATATTGTATACATTCATACAAAGAGATTTGCTGCATGAGATGCAACTCATGCTTGAAGTTAATGAAGGTTGAAGAGGTGGGTTGTTAGTGAGCTGCTTCATGAAGATAATGGAAAATCCTTATTTTCCATTTTTGTGTTTTTCCCTTCTTTTTCAATTGATCAAATATTGATTTCATAAATAAATTCTTTTAATAAAATTTAAAATATTATTAATTTTACAAAATTAATTTCATAAATTAATTTTCTTCATAAAATTAATAAATAATTATTTAAACAATTTAAATAATTCTAATTAATTTAATAATTTAATATCAATTATTAAATTAATTTTTACACAATTCCATCTTCAAATATTTAAATCATATTTAAATGTTATTTCTCCAAGTTCATTTAATTTTAATTTTAATACTTCAAATTATCTTATCACACTACTTTAGAGCTAATCCATTTACGAGCTAGTAGGGGGACCTCGTGGACCTACAAATCACGGGCTCCAACGATCCGAGAATAATTGGCTAAACTCATTAGACCGATCTAACCCCCATTCGTTAACTAATGGGTGATTCCACTAAATCCCATAGCTGAACTCCCCTCACTATAGATATATTATGTCCATACGATATAACCATGATTAGTAAGTTAACCCTTCATAGGTTGTTCGTAATAATGGTTAGGTTGAAGCTTTGTTTTACCTTGAAAATTATCTCTTGTTCCTTAAGTCCCATTATTCCCCTAATGAACAATTGATTTTTGATCCGATCAACAAATCGAATCCCTCACGGGCCAATGAGAGGGTGAAGCCTCTTATTCAAGACCCAGAATCAGTACTTGAAGGGAACAACCTCTTTACTAACCCTAATCGGGTAGGAGTGAATTTCATTTTGCACCCTATGTCCCCAGCTATACATCCGGTCTTATCCCCAAGATGGGAAGTTTATTGAGCAAAGACAGTTGGTCTACTCTCACCGTTTGTAGATCAAATGATAATTCCGAACAAACAGGAGTTCATAGTTAGATCAGGATTAAGGTCAAGTTATCTAGGTCATCGCTTTGAAATAGTCAGTCTTAAACAGTAAACAACATTATAAAGTAAGAGTGACTGGTTTCGTGGTCCGATCTTGCATAGGACACCCCCACTCCTCATGTCCCAATATTCACAAATTAGGATCACTTCATATGTATCACTTTACAACTCTTTATAACAACTATAGAGTAGGTTGCATCTAATAGTATTACCAAAATAAGGCACCCAACCTTATTCATATACTATAGATCATTTTGACCATTTACTCGAACCTAATCCACTTGTATGTCTCCACATAAAGTTCAAGTACTCATATAATAGTCAAGGGACTTAGGTTTATTGGATTTCTAAAAAACAATATATTCAATAACAACTTATTGAATTTTCAGAATAAGTTCTACTATTTACAAACCCCGAGTGTTAGGACATAAAACCCAACACCAACGATAGGAGATTGTTAGGGATGATGCCCTAAACTCTCGTGTCCTATAGTTTGTAAACATAGTTTTGAACAAACGCTTGTGATGTATAATATATGATATTTTCTTCACTTCTATCTATGAACATTGGATGTTTTATTTGCTTTACCACAAACCAATAAACTAAGATCTCTGGTTGTCATTTGTAACTTAAGCATGTATGTAGAGACATACAGGTAGATCATGTCTTAAGTGATAACCAAAATGGTGTGTAGTATATGGATATTGGAAAGATACCTTATCCTGGTAACACTACGGATGTGGCTCGCTTTGTAGAATAGTTACAGGTGTTATGACTTGCTATAGATGGTCTGATCCTAATCATTCATGTGGGGACATCGAGCGGGAGCGTCCTATACAAAGAGTTTGTATAAGACCAGACCACAAAGTGTTATAGTCTCATTATATAACACCGTTTATGATAGAGACTTCATTTGGGGATTCGTCTGATTTGGGAGCTGGGAACACAGCTACACAAGATGGAATTCACTCCTTCCCCGAAGTAGGGGTAAGTAGATAGATTGCTCCCTTAAGAGTTGATTTCGAGGCTTGAATGATGTGGCGCCACACACCTTCTTATGTCTCGAGAGGTGTCCAAACATACTAGGACTATGTTGTGTTGTTCATTAGAGAGATCAGTGGTACTTAAGGAGTTAGATGTAACTATAGGGGCAAAACGGTAAATTGGCCCAACTGTACTTACGAGCATCTATGAAGGGTTATCGTACTGTTGATTGGTTATATCCGACGGACATATAAATATATTTGTGATGAGAAGAGTGCAATTGTCGGTCTTTAGTGGAATGCCTGGCAGTTAACAGATGATGGATCTCGTGGCTAAAGAGTTTAGTCAGCTATTTACGTACCGTTGAAGCTTCGAGCCATAGGTTCATAAGGTCCCTTTGGTAGCTCAATGGATTGAAGTTGAAATCAGTTTTTGGGTCAGTTTGAAGTGTTCAAATTAATAAGATGGAGTTCAATTATATATGATATGATTGAACTGGTTAATTATATATGATATGATTGACATTATGTATGAGATACATTATTTGGAGGAAAATGATATAAATATGATTTATATCTAATGGAGGAGAAATGACTGTGGTTCGTACATTCCATTTGATGTGATATTGAATCATAGGTTAGTGAATGTAATATTATTATATTTATTATTTACAATTATAAGATAATTGTGCCGGCATTTTCTCCATAACCGTGTGATAGTGGGAGGTTTCTTTCAGTTTTCGTAACTAAAGAATAAAATGAAAACCGTTTTCATTTTGCAAAAGTTCAGAGATTCGCTCAAGTTAAGTATATCTTGCATATCGCATAGTGAACCGAGAGCCTACACGAAAGCTCAACGTTTCAACACGATCGTATACACGTGCGCAACTTACTAAATGATCATCTATCTTTTTCCTAAACGATCGCATGCCTGAGCGTTTACTAAATGATCGTTTATACGATCACGAACTATTTACTAAACAATCGTGTAACTCTTTCTAAATGATCAAGCATCGTTTATACGATAGACTCGATATTCTACCACTTGCTTGGTCGTGGTATATGATCTTCTCCTCCTCATTCCCTCCGCCAAATCCAATAGAGCCCACACCTCTTGGATTGTCACACTAAGAATACCGAGAGTTCTTAGTGGTGGAGTCCTCCCTGTTGTTCTGTTTGTGTGGAGGCCGTTCGTGGGTAGGTAACCGTGATTTGGTGACGACTGGAGTGGACATGCTTAGGGAGAGCGAAAGGAGAAGTCTTTGGTGAGAGCGAGATTTTGGTGAACAAGAGTTCTTCAACTGGTACGTATTTCATTCTCTTTTTGTTTAGTTCAACAGCATGACGATAATTTGTTGAATATTGCATAAATTGTTTGTTAGATTGTGAATGCGGTAATTCTGTCACAATGAGTTTGGAACGATCTCGCTTCCACTCAGAGGTACTCTATGATATGAGTTCCTTCAGACATAACACCTAACAAACTCCCACTTGAACTAAAATTATAGTCAATGGGTTTTCTAAAGCTCCCCCATTCAGAGTAACTACTGATCCTGACGTGGATTTTCTAGAATCCTTGTCAGTTTAAAAATTAAGGTCGGTGTATCCTGTAAGGATCAAATCCTTTGCTCCATACACTAGCTTATAGTCCCTCATTCTTCTAAGATACTTGAGGATGTTCTTAACCGCAGTCCAGTGGTCTAACCATTTATTGGACTAGTACCTACTGACTATTCCCACTACATAAAAAATGTGTGGTCTAGTAGAGAGCATAACATATATTAAGCTGTCCATAGCTAAGGCATAGGGTATACGTCTCATATCCTCAACTTCTTGAGGTATCTTAGGACATTGTTCCTTATACATGTGAACCTTATGCCTGGAAGGTAATAAACCCTTTGTAGAGTTCTGTACCAAATATCGAGTCAATATTTTGTTGATATAAGTTGCTTGAGATAGAGCCAACGTTCTGTTCTTGCGACTTCTAGTGATTTGGAACCCAAGTAAATACTGTGCCTTACCCAAATATTTCATTTAGAATTGGGTTTCCAGCCATTTCTTAATGTCAGTGAGGTACCTTACATCATTCCCAATAAGTAGGATATCGTCCACGTAAACTACTAGATAAGCTACTTTATCCTTGATAATTTTCTTGTAGGTACAAGGCTCATCAACATTTTGATCAAAATAAAAAGATTTGATCGTTGTATCAAATCTAATATTCCAAGATCTGGATGCCTGTTTCAACTTATAAATACATCGATTTAGCTTGCAAACTTTTTGCTCTAACCTCAGGTTATGAAACCCTCCGCCTGAGACATAAAGATGTTTTTTTTAAAAATTTCCATTCAGAAAAGCAGTCTTGACATACATTTGCCATATTTCATAGTCATATATGAATAGACAAGAGAATTCTTATAGACTTAAGCATCGCAACAGGGGGAAAAATTTCTTCATAGTCAAACCCTTCCCTCTGGGTATAACCCTTTACTACAAGTCTAGCTTTAAAGATTTGTACCTTTCCAGCTACATCTCTTTTTTTATAGATCCATTTGCACCCTATGGGTTTTGCCCCTTTAGGTGGATCTACAAGATCCCATACTGGAATGCAGTACATAGAGTCCATTTTAAGGTCCATGGCTTTGACCCATTGGTTCTTGTCTACGTCATTCATTGCCTATTTATAGGACAATAAATCCTCAACACCATCATCTGGCATGACAACCTAAGTTTCAGTTAAACCCAAGTAGCAGTAAGGTTGTATCACAACTTTCCCACTACGTAGAGGCTCTCTCAATGATGGAGAACGACGAGACTAACCTGAACTGCTGTCTTCTTTATTAACTCTTATTTTTATAGGTCATATCATGCAAAACGTGCAACTTTTAGTTTGATGAGAATTTGACACTAAAAAATCCACTAATTCAAAGTGGGATTAGTGGGGCAAGTGTCTTCAATTGAAAGCAACATTTAGCAATACAAATGTTTGAATTTTCCACTCAAAATTGTTTGATCTTTCCACTAACTTGGTCAAAGGTCAAAGTTTGACTCTCACAGTCCGAAGTCAACAATTTTGACTTTTTGAATTTCAAAGTCAAAAGCCAATATTTTGACTTTTATTTCATTTTTACCTAGTCAACAATTTTGACTTTTGATACAATTTTGACCAAGTTAACTATTTTGACTTTTAATGCAATTTTGACCAATTTCATTTAATTTGAAAATTAATTCTAATAATTAATTTTAAAATTAAATTAATATTAAATAATTTAATTAATTTAGTTTAATATTAAAGCCAACACTAATCACAATCAATATGAATCCNAATTAATTTTAAAATTAAATTAATATTAAATAATTTAATTAATTTAGTTTAATATTAAAGCCAACACTAATCACAATCAATATGAATCCCTATTCTTAATCTTGATATTTAAATCTTATTTAAATATTTCCTATTTTCTCTCTGTTTATGTTTATTTACAATTAAACATTAGTTTAAATATATTGTATATATTTAACACTTTGCTCCAAAAACCGAATTCGAACACTTCATGGACCTACAGATCATGGGCTCCAACAAAGGTGCCTCTAGTTCGAGAATGAAAATTTAGTACAAACTAATGAGGGAGACCGTGGGATATTTGTTGACACACATCTCGCTCTCACTTACTATAAATACTCTCTCCATTCACTTTGATATTGACCTATACAAACACCATTAGTAGGGAACACAAGCAAAGGTATCTCGAGGCTGAGTATAGATCTCACGGTGTGACCTTTTAGGGAGAAACGTGAATAGGAAAAATGAAGTATTATATACCCCATTTTCCTCCCACTGAGCGTTTTACCTAGAGTTCTTTAACTTAGGAAAATCCATCTACTGATTTTAACTAAGTGATTGTTTAAATTTGCCCATAAGTAACATTTACTTTGGATAGTTATACAACTTTGATTAATGTTTATTAAATACTTTAATTAAATTTAATCAATAATTGCATGCTTGTAGCAAATCTCTCTAATTCACCTTTCCAGATAAATTTTCAGGTAGGGGTGTTACGTTTCTGTCAATTTAAATATCCCAGCCTAGACAGAACTAGCCTTAGACAATAGGTCACTTATAGATATATTTTCTATAAAGTTAATCTTTTAATTAAGACCAATTTAATTCTATTAAACTGATTAAAAGATTAAACTTAATTGCTAATATCATTACAAATGTGATCTTATGTCTATGTGAATCATATTTTTAAACTATTTTAAAAAATGATTTTAACTTAAGTTTTGCATGCTATTCTGACTTATTGATTTCAATTTTTAATTTCATTTAATTATAAGTTTTATATACGAAATGAAACAAATTAAAATCATTCTTTGCATGTTATGACGTACTTAGTAAAAGTAATGAAATAATTAATAACATAGATCCATACATACATTCAACTATATACTATAATACTTATAATGTAAATGATGTATGACTATGTTATTAATGCATGCAACCATATCCTATAACACTTATATTATATGATGCATGAGCAGGTACAAAATTAAGTCATGCAACTATATATATTATAACATTTACAATATAAATGATGCATCAAATGGATACTTTTAAACTACAATTATTGGATAGGGATTGAACACCTAAACAATTAATTAAATTGATATATATAACACTATATTAATTTAATTAATAAAAATTAAATATTATAAAAAATAATAATCGATTCGAAACAAGTGAACTAGGCCTTGAACAGCTCGAACCGAACCGCCCAACACTAAAACTAGACTCGAAACACTTGAACCAACTGAACCAAATGCAAACCAATTGGGTCATGAACGAAACCGGTTGAGAATTTGTTTGTTTTTCATCTTGAAGCATTGTAATATTGTGCCTAGCAATGCAACGCTATGAAAAGAACAACGTGGTCTTCCTCATTGCAGCGTTGCAGTATTGCGGTACTGTTAACACTGTACAACTGTGATCATCTTCGTTTTTCCTTCGATTTGGGCCTCAGTTTCTCCAGAAACTCACCAGGAACATCAGAGCGACTCAATATAAGACCAATACTGACTCGATTGTAAGATTTGTGCCAAAAAACAAAGGGTCCTTACAAATTGAAATTGAAAAACTTAAAATGATAAATCTAGATCCAATCTTGAAAACATCTAAAATTGTAAACCAAAATACAGATTCCATACATATTCTTCATATAAACAGAGAATGCAAAACCCACTATTATGTAATTAAATTTTCAAAATTAAAAAGAACTAGGACCAAAACCACGATCTAATACCAATTGGAGGAATCTGTGAAGGCCCTGAGCGGAAACATGTATCGTCCCAATTTTTTGTTTTTAATAGAACGAAAAATTACGGAATAAAAGTATGCAATCAAATTAAAATTTACAGCATGCCAAAAAAGATTGAGAAAAGGAAAATTAGGGTTTAAGAAATCTTACCCTTGAATAACCCTTGTTCACGAATTTCCACTTCTCCAAAATTGGTCACGAACAAGATACTATCCAAAATGGCTACCACCACAAAATCTTCCTCTATATTCTCTTGGGATGAGAATCATAGGAGTTGTGTATGTTGGGCTTGGTGTCCTAATCCTCCCGGTTGTCTCGTAGTTTGTAAACATTTTGTAACATTGTTATTAAAAAATAAATATTATTTTATTTACATTTACTAAAATCCAATAAAAAAAGATTCGTGGTTATTTCATGTGACTTAAGCATGTATGTGAGACATACAAGTGGATCGTGTCTTAAGTAATAACCTAAATGATCTGTAGTATAAGGATAAAAGAGGGACACCTTATCCTGGTGATACTACGGATACGACTCGCTTGTAGATGTTATAAGTGTTGTAAAGTGCTACAAAGAATCTGATCCTGACCACTCATGTGGAGACATGCGAGCGGGGATGTCTTATGCAAAGAGTTTGTATAAAATCAGTCCACGAGATGATTAGTCTCTTTATATAATGTCGTTGATAATTGAGTCTTACATTTCACTAAAATGACCATATGTGACATGACTTTAATCCAGAGTGAGTTAGGAACTCCTGCCTATAAGGGGGGTCATTTGATTCGTATGAGTGAGAGTGGCCAGATTGCCAACTAAACAAGCCTACCTTTTTGCAGATTCGTCTGATTGGGGAGCTGGGAACTCAACTACATAAGACGGAATTCACTCCTTCCTTGAAGAAGGGGTAAGTAGATAAAGTACTCCCTTAAGGGCTGATTTCGGGTCTTGAACATAGTGACCACACTCTCTCTTTGGAAGAGAGGACTCAGTCATAGTAGGACTACGATTTATTGTTCATTACAGGAATCAGTGGTACTTTTGGAGTTAGATGTAACTATAAGGGCAAAATGGTAAATTGGCCCAGTTGTACTTATGAGTGATTTGTGAAGGGTTATCGCACTATTGATTGGTCATATGAGCACAGAAATATATCTGTAGTGTGAAGAGTTTAGCTATCGGTCATTAGTGGAGTGACCAACAGTTAACGGATGGTGGATCTTGTGAATAAATAGTTTAGCCAGTTATTCACGTACAGTTGGAGCTTCAAGCTATAGGTCCATGATTTTAGGTTAATTTGAACTGTTTAAATTAACAAGAGGAAATTCAATTGTATGTGATATAATTGATATGATGTATTAGATACATTAATTGGAGGAATTAATATAAATATGATTTATATTAAGTACCATAAAATAGAAAAAGAACTATGGTTTATATGTTTAATATTATAAAATATTAAAAGTATAGGTTATAAATATAATATGATAAGTTGGTTATCATATCTATTTATAATATATTAATTATATGATAATTAATTCCTTTTCTCTAATAATCGATTTGAGTAGAAGGTTATTGGAAGTTTTATGGTAACCGTAAGTTAAAAGAAAAATTATTTTTCAAAATTAGTAATTGATTGATTCGGAAAAATCTCATGGAAAAGGCTATCAAGTAAAAAGAGTTTTTACTAAGGGATAGCGTTGACAACATACACGATTGAGCAAAGAGTTTACTATACGATAGTTACTCGTTGATCGTTGCTACACGATCAAGTAGCAAAGTCTATACGATAGGCTTTATCTTCTAAATGATCGAGTACATCGTCTATATGATAGACAATCTTCATTATCTCCCACTTACTTGATCGTATATCTCCTGTCTTCCTCAATCCAAGATCATATAGAGCTTACATCTCTTGGATTCTCACTTCTAGAATACCAAGGTAACACTTGTGGTGGTGTTCTAACTCAGTTTTTGGATTGAGTTGGACTCTATTGGGGTCGAGGCTCATTCAGACATTTGTGGAGATCGTGTTATGTTCCTTGCGTTCGACTGCTATTTTTGATGCATTGGAGATCGGTTGTGGGATACTTAAAGAATAGTTCTTCAAAGGTACGCATACTCTATCCCTTGTATCCTCTTGTAGCATGCTGTAATTTCTGTTTATGCATAACCTGTTCGTTTCCATTTAAGACTGTAATTGTTGTGTTCATTCTCAATGAGATTTGGAACGATCCCTTCCGCTGCTCATAGAGATCTCATTTTAGATTTCCTTCAGGGTAGGCTTTATGAATTTTGTGAGAGAAGGAAAGGAAATTGAGAGGGGAGAGAGATTTTGGGATTTTTTTCAGAGAAACTTATTGCTTCCAATCTTTGTAAATTCTCCTGCAAAAGAAAATCCCACATCAAATCTCAAATAACCTCCCACTAGTTACGTGAGCTGAGAGAGATCAGGGGACGGAAGTTATTTCCCTGCCTACAATTCAAAATTAAAATTAATATCATTAATAAATTAATTTTAATTTAAAATTACAACCTTTATATACATATATATAATAACTAACTTGTTATATATATATATATATAACTATAACTATATGTTATACCATATAACATAGAATCTATGATTTAATATTATATCATGTACAATATAATATATACTTTTAATTCTCTCATCAATAGTATTTACTATAAATCCCATAAATTCAATTATATGGATTAAATTTACATAATTAATATTTGAATAATAGTCAAATATTTATTTTCTCTCAACTAAACTTTATATTTTTATACATTATAGTAATTCTATCATATATAAATAAATTATATTAATTATATGACATATAATTAATTCTCTCATTTAATTTGAATAATTCAAATTAATCAAAAATTGATTCTCATTTGTTGAGCTACATAGGGGATCTAATGGACCTATAGTTCGAAGCTTTAATGGTTTTTGAATAATTCATTAAACATCTTTAATTAAATTATTCAACATCCATTAACTGTCGGACAGACCACTAAAGACCGACAACTGCACTATTCGCACTACAAATATATTTCTATGTCTATTGGATATAACCAATGAACAATTCAATGACCCTTTACAAATTGCTCATAAGTACAGCTAGGCCAAAATTACTATTATGTCCCTATAGTTACATCCAATTTCTTAAGTACCACTGATCCCTTTAATGAACAATAAGTCATAGTCCAACTATGAACAACCCCTCTTGGGCCATGAGAGCGTGTCGTGCCACATTGTTAAAGCTCCAAAATTAGCACTTAAGTGAGCAATTTATCTACTTTCCCCGACGTTGGAGAATGAGTGAATTCTGTCTTGCATAGCTGTGTTCCCAGCTCCTCTATCAGACGATTCCCCAAAATAGTAGGTTAATTGAATCGACGATCTGGCCACTCTCACCCATACAAATTAAAATATCGTCTTCATAGACAGGAGTTCACAACTCACTCAGGATTCAAGTCATACCACTAATGGTAATCCTGGTGAAATGTAAGCCTCTATTATGAATGACGTTATATAATAAGATTAGTCATTTTGTGGTTCGGTCTTATACAAACTCCTTTGTATAGAATACCCCCTTACATGTCTCCACATGAATGATTAGGATTATATTATTTGTAGCATTTTACAACAATTGTAATACAAACAAAGTTGACTGTATTCGTAGTGTCACTAGGATAAGGTATCCAGCCTTATCCATCTACTACAGATCATTTATGTTATCACTTAAACATGATCCACCTGTATGTCTTTACATACATGTTTAAGTTAATAAACTTGGATGTTAGTTTCTTGGTTTGTGGGTTTAATACTACTAAATGTCAAATAAAACATCTCATATTTTATTAAATAAATAAAAAGTTTGTACAATACAATTATAAACTACAGGACCCTACAAAGTTTAGGACATCAAACTCAACAACTATCACATTTGCATTTATTGAACATAAATGCATAGTCTAACTCCAATTGTGGGTTATTTATTGAGTACTTTCATACTCACCCTTTCTTATGATATGGTAAGGACAAGGGTAGATTGAGGAATGACAAGAAGAGACTGTAATCGTGCCATTGAGACCAAATAGATGCTTCTGCTTATGTTTTCACGTTGTAAATGTTGGTTTTGGTGTTTGAACCTAGAGAGCTACTATTTGCACTATTTAACACTTTATGCACGTTTTAATAGTTTTGAAAGGTAAAAAGGAAAAAATAAGAAAGCTAAACTTAGAGTATTGATATATATATATAATATTATTCTTAAGCCAAAAGGGGATCAATTTGCCAGATTAAGGTTAGTAGCCTTATGACTGAAATACCTATGTGCAGGGATCAATTTTTGTTATACGATTTTAGAAAAGTTTGCATGATATGTTGTCATGGTTTAATAGATTTTAGTCAAGAATACTATGAATTTCATGAGATGATATGTTATGATTTCATTTAGTGAGACCATTTATTGCTTGTTGCAGGCTAAATCAGTTTAATCATAAGTGCCCTCCTATTTGTTGCTATGTATACGTCATATTTAGTTTATTATGTGCACCTTAAAGTTTACTAGATACTATGTGAATACTCTCACATACGGTAGGAACATGTTAAACTTTCAAACTCTAATAGCCTATGTTCAGCATTAGTACTTTAGATTACATCCCAATTCACAATATTCAGAGCATGTTGCATGTGTTTGTATAGCCAGATCCCGATAGTGAAGTTACTAGTATTTTAAATACTCATTATTTTTTAAAATATTTTCCAGATAAGAGAAATGTTGTAAAGGTGCTTGTCAAGGGATATATTGATGGTGTCATAGGACTAACGAAAATGCTTCATCTTAGTATCATGTTTTTTAGATTGTTTGGATGCTTTTTTTTATGAGAACCTTTGAGTTTTGAGCTATAAATTTTAAATTTTCCATTTTAATTTTTTTTATTGCCAAATGAAATGTCGTTATTATTTAGAAAATTCTTATTTTATATCAAAATGGTCAACTTGAAATTGCATTCATGATAGTTCTAACCTCAAATAGAATCATAGAAAGTCAAGTCATTACATCCCTTCTTCGTAGTTGAAGGCCATAGGCGCTATCGACCATAGGCGCTATCGATCTAGTCCTATCTACTGGAATCCCCCTTGTCACGATGTCTGGAATCTAAATACTAACGTCGTTTGGGACGTTGATAGACAAATGGATGGGTTTGGATGGGTGCTTCATGACCATTTTTGTCGTGCTTGTTTGGCTAGGTTAAAGATCACTCCCTGATGCTCTGAGATTAAGTTTCTTGAAGTTATGGTCATTATTGAGGGACTTGCATATGTTAAACGGATATTTATCGAAAGGTTTTTGTTAAATCGGACTGCTTGGAGGTGATTACCCTTCGGAATGATGTGGCTATTTACCTGTCAAAGGTGTCTTTTAATGTAAAGGAAGCGATGCTAAGGAGTTGTGATGTTTCTTTTGTACATACCTTTTGATGTTTAACTTCATAGCATATTCTCTTGCAAGGAAGGGTTTGGAAAAGTGGATTTCTTCTTTTCTTTATACTCTTACTCTCAATAGTTCTCTGCTATGACGTGCTTTATGTTGTTATTTTGTTTTTATTGTTTATGTCCACAAAAAAAAAAAATATTCTAGCAAATAGAGATATATGAGGGAAAACTAGACATTTAATTTACCAATTTTTTGATAAAATTTAGATTTCAATTACTGATTTGATTTTTTGTAATCAAATTATATTTTCGATTTTTCACATATATATAAATTGTTATTTTATTAATCATATCTCAGTTAGAAGATTAGAAACACCTAATATAATCCTATAACCATTAAAAAAAGGAAGGAAAATGAACAAAGTTATTAATTTTTAATGAGTAGCAACGTTATTATTCTAACTTCTCATAGAAAAAAAAAAAAAAAATCTAGGGATGATAATGAAATTAAAACATTTAACAGAAAAAAAAGCACAAGGAGATATATTACTAAATTAAACAAGTTCTCCATTCATATTTCATATTTCTTATTTGTTTAAGAGACCATGATCTATGCTAGTTGAGTTAGGTTTTGTTTTTGTTCAATTTTTTTTTATAAGTGAGAATAGTGCTTTTATTCATAATATGTACAAAACATTCAAACAGAGATTACATGAAAAAAAAAAAAAAGAAGATAGCCAATTCATAGCAATATGAGAAGCAGGGATAGTTGAACTATGTCCATGTTGATTCTAATTATTTGATTAATAACTTAACTTCTCATTCGTCAAATTTAAGGAATGTTCTCAAAACTATACACAAAATATTTTATTTAGACTTCTTTTGATAACCATTTATTATTTTGTTTTTGTTTATGAAAATTAAGCTTGTTTCATCCACATTTCTTATAATGATTTGCATCTTTTCTAAGTACAATGGTTGAATTTTTAACCAAATTCCAAAAACAAAAATAACTTTTTGAAAGTTACTTTTTTTAATTCTCAAAATTGTGCTTGGTTTTTTATACCATTCGTGAAAAGCATATAGAAGAAGATGAATAAATTTAGAGGTAGTAATAGTATCAGTATACTTAATTTAAAAAAAAAAAAACAAAAAATAAAATACTTACCAAACGAGGACTTAGTTTGTTGTTCCCATTTTTAATTTATTTAATGAAATTGATCAGACTCAAACCATCAATAAGAATTATGTTCAGACATATGGTGACATATTTTCTTTAACCAAAAGCAATCAGTAGATAGATTTGAATTCGAAGAATAAATGATAGTCTTACCGGAATAGAAATCACTTGTATTGTATCTTATGTGTAATATTATTTCTTGGATCAGTTTCTTTTAATAGTTGAAAAGATACCAAGAAGTCAAGTAACTTTGTTCCACTGATACACAAGTTCATCAACATTAGTAGGATTGTTTCTCAAGTAAATTCTATCATCTTTGACAATCCAAAAGCAATTTTTGTCAAAACACCTAGAAGTGAGCCAAGGGTGAGTTTTTTCAACCCAAAAAGATTCGAACGATACGTTAAAATTTGGCTTTGACAGATAGAACCAAAACAATGTTGTTGCAAAAAAGTTGACCTTAAAAGTCCACTGAAATTCCTGTCCTTTGGCAACTATGGCTTCCCAAATCATGATCTTTGGACTTACAATGAACCAATAGGGTTTCATTGTTTAAGCCATTTACCACATGAATTTGCCACGTTGGGAGTGGTAGTGGAACTGCGGTGCACGGCTGGACCAATGCACAGCTGCCAACACAAGTAAAAGAATCAATGCCAAATGCTTCTTTTCTTCATACATTTTTGGCGTTCTGTTTTAAATTAAACTTTTTTTTGTTGTCTTTGTTTGATTTACAAGCACTCATATAGTTTCTATTTATATAGATTGTTGAATTGATGGGCGTTATTTGTCTTTTGATTAACAATATTGAAAAGAAAGAAAAATAATAAATAATATGTAACCATCAACATTTGAAGCAAAGTAAATAATTAATGGTCTACAATGTACCTCGATCGTTTTTTTTCCCCCTCTATGTTTGTGTACAATAAACGGGGGTATGGTTTTAATTTTTCTTTGCTTTAACATTAAATATGCTATAAATATGCCTTCATGCGTTATTGGTTTCAACTTTCAATTGGAAATTTTTAAACGTTTCATTTTTAACTTTTTAGACTTTTATAAAGACATTAACCCGTGCCAAATTATTCAAAATATCAGACTACTTTTAATTTTTCATCATAAACTACTGAAAATGTTTTCCATCATAAATTTTCTATCATAATTTTCCATCATAAATTATTTTCTGCATACACCGCTGGAAATATTAGTTTTGAGCTATAAATTATTTTAATCCTCTTATTTCATTCTTTAATTTCAAAATTTTCCATCATAAATTACTTATCTTTCCCATGGTTTTAAAATATCAAAACTTTAAATAGATACGAGGAACTCTCTCTCATTTATGAGCATGTCAAACATAAATATTGTTGGATGCATGTCCTAAAGCCTCGTAGTTTTATGTTAGTTGAATCAATGGTTGATTACTTTTATATTACTTGAGAAATAATCTATTAACCTAAAATCTAAGGTTATCTGATGTAACTTAAACATGTATATGGAGACATACAAATGGATCAGGTTTAAGTGATAACTAAATGGTATGTTGTATATGGATAGGTTTGATGTCTTATCTTGGTAACACTACTATACGACCCACTTTGTAGTTGTTACAATTATTGTAAAGTACTACAAATGATCTGATCCTGATAATTCTTATGGAGACATGTGAATGGGGGTATCTTATAGAAAAGAATTTGTATAAATACTGAACCACGAAATGTTAAGTGTCTCTTTATAATGCCATTGCTAGAAGAGTCTTACATTTTATCAGGATGACCATAGGTGACTTGACCTTAATCTTGAGTGAGTTGTAAACTTCTACCTATGAGGATAATCCTTTGATTTGTATGGGTGAGAGTGACCAGATTTGCAGACTCAGTAAGCCTACCATTTTGGGGATTCGTCTGATTGGGGAGCTGGGAACACAGCTACACAAGAAGAAACTCACTCATTCCCTATAGTTAGGGTAAGAAGATAAATTTCACCCCTGAGGGCAGATTCTAGGGCTTAAAAAATGAGGTGCCTCACCTTCTCCTGGCTCGAGAGAGGTTCGAGCATAGTTGGACTATGACTAATTGTTCATTAGAGGGATCAGTGGTACTTAAGGAATTAGATATAACTACAGGGGTAAAACGATAATTTGACCCATCTATACTTACGATCAATTTGTGAAGAGTTAATGTACTATTGATTCGTTATATCCATGGACACATAAATATATCTATAGTGCGAAGAGTTTAGTTGTCGGTCTTTATGGAGTGACTGGCAGTTAATGAACGTTGATTAATTTGATTAAAAGAGTTTAATCAATTAATCTCGTATCTGGAGATTTAACCTATAGGTTCATAAGGTCCCATTGTTAGCTTAATGAGGACCGATGGGGATTAAATTAATTTTGCTTTAATTTGAATTATTTAAATTAATTAAAGAAAATTATTTGTATATGTATATTGATACATTATATAATATAATATATATTGATACATTTTATGAGAGAAATTTATTTGAATATGATTCAAATATTAATTATGTGAATTCATAAAAAAACTATATGTTTAAATTTAATGTGAATATGTTTCATATTAAATTTATATAGTTTTATGAGAGAAATAAATGTTTGAATATGATTCAAATATTAATTATATGAATATGATTCATATAGGAACTATATGTTAAAATTAATATGAATGTGATTCATATTAAATTTATATATTTTATTGAGAGGTATTATAATTAGAATATGATTCAATTATTATTTATATGAATGTGATTCATATAAAAACTATAGGTCAAAATTAATGTGAATGTGATTCATATTAATACCTTGGGTATTTGAGAGAATAGTAAACTATAGTTTATGTTATATGTGATATAATATTAACTATAGGTTATATATGTTATATATGATATAACATATATTTTGTATATATGTTAAATGGTTCATATATATATATATAATATATATATTAAACTCTAATTTTTTAATTTGAATTTAATAAAATTAAAGGGGGGTGAGTTATAACTCCTTCACCCATTTTCTCAATCTCACTCTCACATAAAAAACTAGGAAAATAAAAAATGGAGAGAACTGTTCTCTCTCTAGTTTCTCTTGCTCTCTGTGTTATACAGATGAGTTTTTATAGTGCAGAAAATTTCTTTCAATTCTCTTCTCCTACCCTCATGCCAATTCAAAGTGAAATCCCACATCTCTACATGATTTTCCTCCCTGAGAATAACGGGGAAGATCCTATGGTGGTGTTCAGTTGCGGTGTTTGTGAGATCGAGAGAATACGATGCGAATTGGAAAGGAACACGATTAATTGGTCTTCAAGGGTATGTGTGATTCCTTTTATATCTTTCTTCTCTATTTGATCAATACAGTAGATAGCGTGCTTAAGTTAATATTGTTTATTGTTTCCGTCTCTCTATATTTTCTACTATATAAAACAAAGTTTAGAGACAAATGCATTCAATTGTTTCCACTACTAGGAATATCAATTCCTTCAATAAAAAATCTCAACTACCAAACAATCAATTTCTTTTAATCTACTCTGACTTGAGAAAAAACCAATTTGAAAACAACTCATATATAGGTAATCTCATATTTTTCCCATCGATACTCACTACAGGAATTTTGGCTTCTCCCGACGACATATTTCGTCAGGAAAGTGTGGCAAATTCGTCGGGAGAGGATCTCCTGACACATAAACGGTGGTCGGGAGTTTGGTCCGAAGAAATTCTTCGGGAGAGGATCTCCCGACGAACTTTTGAATGGCGTTGGGAGTTAAGGGGAACTTCGGATGCCTATGTGGCGTCGGGAGTTGGGGGGAACTCCCGACGAGCTATACCGTGTCTGGAGTTCCCCCTAGCTCTCGACGCCTTGAAACGACATTCGGAGTTCCACCTAACTCCCGACATCACATAGGCATCTGTTGTTCCCCCAACTCCCGACATCGTGTCGGGGGATCCTATATGGATAAACAATTCAATTTCCTATATGGATAAATTTAATATATCATTTGTAATTTTTTAAAATTTGATCTGAAATCCTGTGAAACATATTATACCAAATAAAGATTCGCATAAAAGAAAATGAAGTCCATTTTATAACAAGTAAAAATTTACAATATCCAAACGTTGTTCCAGCTCTAGAACACTTGTCCATTATATTCAGAAATATATAAAGAAGTAAAATGAGAACAACATCTAGAAAACTTGTCCATTATATTCAGAAATACATAAAAGAAGTAGAATGAGAACAACATCTAGAACACTTCTCGAACACAGCATCTTCAAAAATTGTCCCAGCTCATCTCCGAACAGCATTCTACAAAAAAACAAAAACATTGAAATGTTATATGGATAAACAATTCAATTTCCTCTATTTTTCAATTTTTGAAAGTCCTATATGATCTATTAGATTGGAACCTAGTAAAAATTAAATTTGCATGAGAAGTATGTAAGAAGGGCTAGCTTATCTCAAAATAATATTAGTGCATGCATAGGATAATGGGGTAGAATAATAGTAAAGAAATATTTTTGGAAGGGGGAAAGAAACAAAAACAAAAACCATAATAAGATTTGGGTGACCTAACTTTAGTTTATTGACATGACAAGGCATGACAACCTTTTGAATTGATTATTGACTTTCTAAGCAACATGTTCAAAAAGGAAACAAGTTGGCCTATTACTGATAGATTTTGTTATTTTACAATTCTTTAAATATATTATTGTTCACTTGATTAATATCCCTAAAAGTACCACTTAATGCAATTACTCTTTCTTCTTTTATTCTAATGGGTCCAAGTGGAGAGCTTTCAATTCAAAATCATATCCATTTATGCAAGATTAGGCCTTAGGAATATTGAAACAACAATTGTTGCAGGCATTTCATTTCTCTTGATGATAGGATCGGCCTTTATTCTAGCCCAATCCATATTTGGGGCTCATCGGGCTAACTACCCCTTTGCTATGTAATTTGCTTAAGTCTCCCTTTTAGTTCTTTTGTTATCATAAGTTAAGGCTCCATCTAATTTAATAATAAAAATAAGATCAAAAGAAAAGAAAAATCACAATTAATTACACATCTTAATTAAATATAACAGTTGAGAATTTCTTATGAGTTTAGCATGAATATAACATTTGAGAATTTCTTATTCGTTGCTTACATTACAAAATTCAATGATATGGCATGGTGGGATGCTTATCTAATTACAGTTGAGAGTGTTAAAGCTGTTGAGGGCATCTTTGGATGTGATTACTTTAGATGTCAATCAGGGTGTGAAGCTGCTGAGGGCATTTTTGCAAGCGAGATACATGGAGAGAGCGACACTGATGGAGAGAGTGACATATATGGAGAGAATGAGATTCATGGAGAGAGCGACATTGAGGGACTGTGATTGGGCTTTTGAAACATTAAGGTATGGTGGGATGCTTATCTAATTTGTTTGAGAGTGTTGAAGCTTTAAATGACACATATTTACAACCAAATCAGAGCAAAGACACCCTTTTGAAGCCTAATATTTGAATCTTCAGCTGATCAAATCAAAATGAATTATACATGTGCTGTGATGAAGATGAGAGCCCGAGATAACATGGAGAGAGTGACACTATGAGAGCGATAGGAGGCGACTAAGGAGCAGAGATTCAATGGAGAGAGCGACACTAATGAAGCGAGACGATTCAGCTTGGAGAGAGCGACACTTAATGGAGAGAGAAGAGCGAGATTCATAGGAGATAGCGACACTGAGGGACAGGAAATTGGGCTTTTGAAACATCAAGGCATGTGGATGCTTATCTAATTTGTATTGAGAGTTGAAGCTTTAAATGACACATATTTACAACCAAATCAGAGCAAAGACACCCTTTGAAGCCTAATATTGAATCTCAGTTGATCAAAATGAAGTTTACATGTGTTAACATTGATGGAAAGAGCGAGAATACATAGAGAAGAGTGACACTGAGGGACTGTGATTGGGCTTTTAAAACATCAAGCATGTTGGGATGCTTATCTATTTGTATGAGAGTGTTGAAGCTTTAAATGACATAAGTAAAGACATAACTAAACTTTGCTACCATAACTGCATAAAGCTATTTAAGACATAACAAACTTTGCTTACCATAACTTCATAAAGCTATTAAGACTAAACAAAAACTTTGCTACCATAACTGCAGGATAGCAACATATTACACAACTAAATAATGTAGTAATCATACCTAATTTGATGGGCCTCCTCTCTGTGATCGCCATGTCTTCAATCATCTTTTCATTTCTTCCATTTGTCTCGCATGATCCTCTTGCATTCTTCTCTAAGCGTCTTCGAGTTCCTTAATCCTCGACTGAGACTATTGGAAATTGACTCTCAATATTCATCCACTCCCGCCTCTGTTCCTTGAAGTAGATGACGAGCTTGATGACATGGTACTTCTTTTTGACTTAGGCTTAGGGCCCCAACCTAAGACTTTGAATATCTGGGTCAATCTTACCCAAAATCGTCTCACAGATTTCATCCCCTGTTAGTTGTTGAGAACCTTCCTACAAGTGGGGCTGTGAGATCTAATTCCAACATTTGATGCTAGATCATAATAATTAAATGGGTAAGAACGAGTGACTAAGTTAAAAGTGAAAGAAAAACACGACAGTAAAGAAAAAAAAATTTTACATGTGTCACTTTCAGCAACTTCGTTCACAAACTTGCCACCTGTAGAGTATGTTGCCTAAATAGATCATATCTCCTATTTCTCGGCTCTCTTTGCCTGCACTTGCCTTAATTTGCAGGAATGACTTTAATCCACCTACGTGGTTGCGAACGACAATTTCTCTTTATTCTTTCGGTTCGTCACAGACATTTCCTACAGTTTGAAGAAAGAAAAAAATATGTCAATAGATGTGGATGATGTATAGTAAATGCAAGCAAATGATACACCCCGCGCATAATATTGTACCTGGAAACGCGTCACTCTC
>NC_052357.1:35338523-35351345 GCF_009727055.1 Benincasa hispida
TTGATTTAATAACTAACTTTCTCATTCGTCAAATTTAAGGTAATGTTCTCCAAAAACTATTACACAAAATATTTTTTTAGACTTCTTTTTGGATAACCATTATTATTTTGTTTTGTTTATTGAAAATTAAGCTTGTTTCAAGTCACATTTCTTATACATGATTTGCATCTTTCTGAAGTTCATGGTGATTTTTAACCAAATTCCAAAAAACAAAAATAACTTTTTGAAAGTTACTTTTTTTATTCTCAAAATTGTGCTTGGTTTTTTAACCATCGTGAAAAGCATATAGAGAAGATGAATAAATTTAGAGGTAGTAATAGTATCAGTATACTTAATTTAAAAAAAAAAAACAAAAAATAAATACTTACCAACGAGGACTTAGTTTGTTGTTCCCATTTTTAATTTATTTTAATGAAAATGATCAGCTCAAACCATTCAATAAGAATTATGTTCAGACATTATGGTGACATATTTTCTTTAACCAAAAAGCAATCAGTAGATAGATTGGAATTCGGAGAATAAATGATAGTCTTACCGGATAGAAATCACTTGTATTGTATCTTATGTTGTAATTATTATTTCTTGGATCATTTTCTTTTTAATAGTTGAAAAGATACCAAGAAGTTCAAAGTAACTTTGTTCCACTGATACACAAGTTCAATAACAATTAGTTAGGATTGTTTCTCAAAGTTAAATTCTATCATCTTGACAATCCAAAAGCAATTTTTGTCCAAAACACCTAGAAGTGAGCAAGGGGTGAGTTTTTTCAACCAAAAAGATATCGAACGATTTACGTTAAATTTGGCTTGACAGATAGAACCAAAACAATGTTTGTTGCAAAAAAGTTTGACTTAAAAGTCCACTGAAATTCCTGTTCCTTGGCAACTATGGCTTCCCAAATCATTATCTTTGGACTTACAATGAACCAATAGGTTTCATTGTTTAAGCCTGTTTACCACATGAATTTGCCACGTTCGGGAGGTGGTAGTGGAACTGCGTGCACGGCTGGACCAATGCACAGCTGCAAACACAAGTAAAGAATACAATGCCAAATGCTTTATTTTCTTCATTACATTTTTTTGGCGTCTGTTTTTTAAATTAAACTTTTTTTTTTGTTGCTCTTGTTTGATTTACAAGCCACTCATATAGTTTCTATTTATATAGATTGTTGATATTGATGGGCGTTATTTGTCTTTTGATAACAATATTGAAAAGAAAGGAAAATAATAAATAATATGTAACCATCAACATTTGAAGCAAAGTAAAATAATTAATGGTCTACAATGTACCTCGATTCGTTTTTTTCCCGCTCTATGTTTGTGTACAATACGCGTGGGTATGGTATTTAAATTTTTTCGCCTTTAAAACACTTAAATATGCGCTATTAAATGCCTTCATGCGGTTATTGTTCAAACTTAATTGGAAATTTTTTAAACGTTTCACATTTTAACTTTATTAGACTTTTATATAAGACATTAACACCGTGCCAAATTATTCAAAAATATACAGATCTACTGTTAAATTTTTTCATCATAAACTACTAAAATGTTTTTCCTCATCAGAAATTTTTCTATTTCATAATTTCCATCATAATATATTTTTCTGCATACACGCTGGGAAAAGAATCGAGACTTTAGGATGCTATAATGCGTATTATCCTCAGTTTCACTTAGATTGCGAAAATGAGTGCACATTTCAAGGAATACTATTCCCAGGTTAAAATTCCTGAACTTTCTAGACGAGCGACTTCGAGATCTCATAATCAGATGAAAGATTCACAATATTAGGGGGTCGGGAACAGCACTGCCTGTATGTAATTATCTGTTCTTGAGAATGTTGTACGGCATGTGCGGTCAAGTTACATATGCCACGATATTACTTCCACGACAGGGTTAAATTACTTTAAAGATACAGGAACGTCCATCATTTTTGAGAATTCCCGTAACATATGGTTGGTGCAGTCTAAAGCCTCTATATATTTTGATCTTGCTGATAAATTCATTAATTAACTTAGAATTAACTAAATCCAACTCAAGGATTATCTTGATGTAACTTAACATGTTTTACTGGGACAATACAAATGATCAGGTTTAAAGTGATAACTAAATGGGTATGTTGTATGATGGATGGTTTGATGTCTTATCTCTTGGTAAACAACTCCTACTATACGACCACTATTGTATTAGATGTACAATTATTGTATAAGTAACTTAAAATGATCATGATCCTGATAATTCTTATGGAAGACATGGAATGGGAGGTACTTTATAGAAAAGAATTGGTATTAAATAACTGAAGCCACGAAATGTTAAGTGTCCTCTTATAATGCCATGCTAGGAAGAGTTCTTTACATTATATATAAACATTCAGGATGACCAATAGGCTGACTTGACCTTAATCTTGAAGTGAGTGTAAACTTCACCTACGGTATGAAAAGGAAATCTTCTTGATTGTAATGGGTGAGAAGTAGAAAACAAGATTTGCAAGACTCAGTAAGCCTTGACCATTTTGGGGATCGTCTAGCATGGGGAGCTGGACACAAGCTAACACAAGAGAAACCTCACTCATTTCCTATAGTAGGGTAGTAAGAAGAAATAATTTAACCCCTGGAAGGCAGTATCTAGGCTTTAAAAATGAGGTGCCTAACCCTTCTCTCTGGCTCGAGGAGAGGGTCGAAGCATAGTTGGACATGATAATTGTTCATTAGAGGGATCTAGTGGTACTTAAGGATTAGATATAACACAGGGGTAAAACGATAATTTGACCCATCTATACTTACGATCAATTTGTGAAGAGTTTAATGTACTATTGATTCTTTATATCCAATGGACCACGATAAATATATCTATAGTGGCGAAGAGTTTATGATCGGTATTTATGGAGTGACTGGCAGATTAATGAACGATGATATAAATTTGATAAAAGAGTTTAAATCAATTAATCTCGTATCTGGAGATTAACCTATAGGTTCAAGGGTCCCATTAGTTAGCTTAATGAGGACCGATGGGGAATTAAATTAATTTTGGCTTTAATTTGAATTATATTAATAATTTACAAAAGAAAATATTTGTATATGTATATTGGATACATATATAATATAATAATATTGAATACATTTTTATGAGGAGAAATTTATTTTGAATATGATTCAAATATTAATATGTGAATTCAGTTAAAAAACTAATATGATTTAAATTTAAATGTTGAAATTTTTCATATTAAATTTATATAGTGTTTATGAGAGAAATAAATGTTTGAATACTGATTCAAATAATTAATTAATATATATTAATATGCAATAATACGGATACTATATTGATAATTAGAAATGTAATATGAATGATGATTCAGTATTTAATATTATATTATATTATGAGAGGTTATTATAATTAGAATATGATCAATTATTATTATAATGAAGTGATTTCATATAAAAACTATAAGGTCAAAATTAATGTGATGGTGATTATTATTGAATACTTGGGTATTATGAGAAGAATAGTAACTATAGTTTATTATCGATGGATATGTATAATATTAACTACTAGGTATATATGTTATATGATAATAACACCAATTTGATTTGTATATGTATGTATTAAGGTTCATCAATACAGTCGCCATATATAAAATAAATATACTATATTAAAATTTAGAAATAATTTGACTCTAATTTTGATAAAAATTTTAATAACATATAAGGGGGTGAATTTATAACTCCTCAGCACCATTTTCTCAATCGTCTACATACGGCGAAGCGATAAGGAACCAAGCTCGATAAGGTAACCTAAGAATAAAAAATGAGAAAATGTGTCCTCTTACTAAGGACTCTCATTCTCTTTCAGCTCTCGTGTGTTATACCAGATGAGTTCATATTTAGTCGAAATATTCTTAGAAATCAGATCCTCCTATTCTCTTTATCTCCCTCCTACCATGCCGAATTATCAAAGTGGAAATCCCCACGTCTTAACACTAACTAAAAAATGATTTTCCTCCCGTGGAAATAACGGGGAAATCTATTTTATAGTAGTGGGTGTTAGTTGCGGTGTTTGAGGAGATCCATACTTAAAAAAATGAGAGAAGTACGATTGTCGAATTGGAAAGGAACACACGAATTAATGGTCTTCAAGGTATGTGATATCCTTTTATAATACTTTCTCTCTATTGATCAATACAGTAGAAAGCGTGGCTTAAGTTAATATTGGTTTATATTGTTTCCGTGCTCTCATATTTCTACTATATAAAACAAAGTTTGAGGAGACAAATGCATTCATTGTTTCCACTACTAGGAATATCAATTCCTTCAATAAAAAATTCTCAACTACCAAAAACAATCAATTCTTTTTAATCTACTCTGATTAGAAAAAACCATTGAAAACACTAATATATAGGTAATCTCATATTTTTCCATCGATACTACACTACAGAAGAATTGGCCTCCCACGACAGATATTTCGTCAGGCGACAGTCGTGGCAAATTCGTCCGGGAGAGGATCTCCTGACACATAAAACGTGGTCGGAGTTTGGTCCGAAGAATTCCTTGGCGGAGGGATCTTCCCGACGAACTTTTAATGGCGTTGGGAGTTAAGGGAACTTCGGATCCTAGTGGGCGTCGGGAGTTGGGAAACTCCCAGACGAGCTATACCAGTGTCTGGAGGTTCCCCCTAAAGCTCCTCAGACGCCTTGAAACGACATTCGATTCACCCTAACTCCGACATCACATAGGCATCTGTTGTGTTCCCACCAACTCCGACTGTGTCGGGAGGATCCCATTATGAAAACAATTCAATTTCCTATATGGAAAATTTAATATATCATTTGTAATTTTTAAAATTTATCTGAATCCGTGGAAACATATATATCCAAATAAAGATTCGCATAAAAGAAAATGAAGTCCATTTATACAAGTAAAAATTTACAATATCCAAACGTTGTTCCAGCTCTAAAGAAACTGTTCCATATATTCAAAAATATATTAAAGAAGTAAAATGAGAACAACATCTAGAAAATTGTCCATTATATCAGAAATACATAAAGAAAGTAGAAGAGAAACAACATCTAGAACACTTCTCGAACACAGCATCTTCAAAAAATTGTCCCATCATCCCCTCCGACACTACCACAGCTCATTCACTCTACAAAAAAACAAAACATTGAAATGTTATATGGTAAAACAATTCAATTTCCCTATTTTTCAAATTTTTGAAATGTCTTATGAATCTATTAGATTGAACCTAGTAAAAAATTAATTTGCATGAGAAGTATGTAAGAAGGGTAGCTTATCTCAAAATAATATTAGTGCATGTCATATGATAATGGGGTATGATAATATAAAGAATATTTTTTGGAAGGGGGAAGAAACAAAAACAAAACCATAATAAGATTGGGTGCCTAACTTTAGTTTATTGACATGGACAAGGCATGACACCTTTGAATTGATTATACTTTTCTAAGAACATGTTTACAAAAAGAGAACAAGTTGGCCTATACTCGATAGATTTTTAGTTATTTAAAATCCTTTAAATATATATGTTCACTTGATTAATATCCCTAAAAGTACCACTTAATGCAATTATAACTTTCTTCTTTATTCTAATGGGTTCCAATGGAGAGCTTTCAATTCAAAATCATATCCATTATAGCAAGATTAGGCTTAAGGATATATTGAAACAACAATGTTGCAGGCATTCATTCTCTTGATGATAAGGATCGCCTTTATTTCTTAGCCCAAATCCATATTTGGGGCTCACGGGCCTTAACTTACCCCTTTGCTATGTAATTTGGACTTAAGTCTCCTTTTCTTTTGTTATTCATAACGTTAAGGCTCCATCTATTTTAATAATAAAATAAGATCAAAAGAAAAGGAAAAATCAACAATTAATTACACATCTTAATTAAATTAACAGTTAGAATTTCCTTATGAGTTAGCATAATATAACATTGAGATTTCTTATTCGTTGCTTACATTACAAAATTCAAATGATATTGGCAATGGTGGGATGCTTTATTCTAATTACAGTTGAGAGTGTTAAAGCTGTTGAGGGCATCTTTGATGTGATTACTTTAGAGTCAATCAGGGTGTGAAGCTGCTGAGGGCATTTTTGCAAGCGAGATACATGGAGAGGCGACACTGATGGAGAGAGTGACATATATGGAAGAGAATTGAGATTCATGGAGAAGCGACATTTGAGGGACTGTGATTGGGCTTTTGAAACATTAAGGATGGTGGATGCTTAATCTAATTTTGTTTGAGAGTGTGAAGCTTTAAATGACACATATTTACAACCAAATCAGAGCAAAGACACCCTTTTGAAGCCTAATATTTGAATTTCAGTGATCAAAATGAAGTTATACATGTGTGCTGTGATGAGAGAGACGAGATACATGGAGAGAGTGACACTATGGAGAAGCGAGATTCATGGAGAGAGCGACACTAATGGAGAGACGGAGTTCAGATGGGAGAGCGACACTAATGAGAGAGAAAGCGAGATTCATGGAGATGGAGCGCATAAATGAGAGAGCGAGATTCATGGAGATAGCGACACTGGAGGACTAGTGAATTGGGCTTTTGAAAATCAAGGCTGGTGGATGCTTATCTAATTTGTATGAGAGTGTTGAAGCTTTAAATGACACATATTTACAACCAAATCAGAGCAAAGACACCCTTTTGAAGCCTAATATTTGAATCTTCAGTTGATCAAATGAAGTTATACATGTGTTCTAACATTGATGGAAAGAGCGAGATACATAGAGAGAGTGACACTGAGGGACTGTGATTGGGCTTTTAAAACATCAAGGCATGTTGGGATGCTTATCTAATTTGTATGAGAGTGTTGAAGCTTTAAATGACATAAGTAAAGACATAACTAAACTTTGCTACCATAACTGCATAAAGCTATTTAAGACATAACTAAACTTTGCTACCATAACTTCATAAAGCTATTTAAGACATAACTAAACTTTGCTACCATAACTGCAGGATAGCAACATATTACACAACTAAATAATGTAGTAATCATACCTAATTTGATGGGCCTCCTCTCTGTGATCGCCATGTCTTCAATCATCTTTTTCATTTCTTCCATTTGTCTCGCATGATCCTCTTGCATTCTTCTCTAAGCGTCTTCGAGTTCCTTAATCCTCGACTGAGACTATTGGAAATTGACTCTCAATTCATCCACTCCCGCCTCTGTTCCTTGAGTAGATGACGAGCTTGATGACATGGTACTTCTTTTTGACTTAGGCTTAGGGCCCCAACCTAGACCTTTTGAATATCTGGGTCATCTACCCAAAATCGTCTCACAGATTTCATCCCCTGTTAGTTGTTGAGAACCTTCTACAGTGGGGCTGGATTCTAATTCCAACATTTGATGCTAGACATAATAATTAAATGGGTAAGAACGAGTGACTAAAGTTAAAAGTGAAAGAAAAACACGACAGTAAAGAAAAAAAATGTTACATGTGCACTTTCAGCAACTTCGTTCACAAACTTGCCACCTGTAGAGTATGTTTGCCTAAATAGATCAATACGTCCTATTTCTCGGCTCTTCTTTGCCTGCAACTTTGCCTTAATTTGCAGGAATGACTTTAATCCACCTACGTGGTTGAACGACAATTTCTCTTTATTCTTTCGGTTCGTCACAGACATTTCCTACATTTGAAGAAAAAAAAATATGTCAATAGTGTGATGTATTAGTAAATGCAGCAAATGATACACGCCATAAATATTGTACCTGAAACGCTTCACTCTCGAAGCGGTCACATAAAAAGTACCAATCTTCTGACCTATTTTTAAGCCAACTAGATAAACTGGCACATGCTTGCTGAGGATCTCCACATTTTCTATAATGTCTGTGCAAGTCTGATCTAAATTCTTTGAACGAGTTTTGCATTTGATGTTCTATGAAATGGTTCAGTCGTTGACTGGACGGATCAAGATCGAAATGAGCCTGCAAAAGAGGGAGGGAAGAATTAGTATAGATGATGGTCATGACTGTAAAAGAAAAAACTTATAATTACTTAACAATAATTGACTTTTAGCCAATTCTATGAACTCGTTTGGAACCTCAGCAAAGGTACAACACCGTACTGGAAATGCAGATCTCACGGCGATGCCAATCGCATTACTAAAACGAACTGAATGTTGAGATATCGGTTTCGTCTCCCCCTCATTTATGACGATTGTGATCCTCCCATGTTTTTGTACTTATTTTTCCAACTGGATGTTCCGGGAATGCTCTCGCTTCTTCCAATTGGATGCTGAGCCACTATCTGAAGAATAAAAAATTTAAAATAGTTTATGATGTATTTTAGTTAACAGAATAGATTTCAAAATATACTAACCTGAAGCATCACCCACAGAAGATACCGTGTTACCTAGATATAACTCCTGGAATTCTTCATCAGCCTCACGTTGCCTATTAGGGGTTGACATCGTATCTATACAAACACAAAAGAAAGAAAACAATATTAAATTAACAATAAATACGTGTAAGCTAGAGAAAAAGAGAATTTAGTAGATACATCATTACTCATCATCGTAATCTAATTCAAATTATTCATCAGCACTTGAACTATTATTGGGAGATAATTGTTCTTCATCATCATCGTTTATGAAGTCATGATCGCCATGTATAGTAATTGGTCTTTCCACAACTATAGGATCAACGTCAACTCTGCATAAAGTAACCTCCTCAATTGTTTCATCCACTCCGACGCCACCAACAATTTCTAGTAAATCTATTTGTGCGTTTTCAACATCATCCACTTCCGGTACATCCCATATTCGTTTATTTTGGACTACTTGAACAACTTTCCAATTGCTACCATGTTTGATGTCATCAATGTAAAAGACTTGTTGTGCTTGGATAGCAGAGATGAAAGGCTCGTTGACATACCAAAAGTGTGATGTATTGATCGATTTGTATCCTAAATCATCATGTGTCCTATTACTTTTGTTGTTATCTATGTCAAACCATCTACACTTCAATAAGAAAACGCATCTTCTGTTCACATATTGCAAATCTAATACTTCATCTACAACACCGTAGAAATTATTATCCACACTTGTGTTCTCACTGATCTCCCCGGCCACTAGGACTCCACTATTTTGTATAGCTCGACGATTATCACGCTCTACAGTGTGAAACCATACCCCATTAACAATGCATCCATTGTAAGAGCGCACCTCAGATGAAGGTCCCATTGCAAGTGAAAAGAAATCACTGGAGATATCTTCTCTCTCGCGCCGTTGTAGAACCTGATAATTACCATACATTAAAAATGAATACGAAAAATGAATCATCCCTCAACCGTTTCCTACAAAATGACTATGTAGACCTGAGATTTGAACCAATCGGGAAATTTGCGTTGATATTTTATATATAAGTCAGAGGTGCTTTGAGCTTCACGATGAATTAACCTCAAATGTTGCCTAAAATATTTATCATTTAAATGTTATATCAAAGGAGATAACCTAGAATTTAGAAAAGGAAAAAGTTTGAAACGTACTTGCGATAATCTATTATTTCTTTACAATTGTTGAGAATGTACCAATGTGCAATATGCTTTTCCTCCGCTGATAGCATCCGTAAAGTTGACGCCCCTAATGGTCGTACCCTCTGCCTAGATAATTCAAATTCACCAAATATCTCGTGATCGGGAATTTTATCATCATTTCGTTCATCTCTATTGAATCTCGTTTCAATCCCACTTAGATATTGTGAGCAGAAGTTCCATGATTCATTCATTGCATATGCTTCCGCTATAGACCCCTCGGGACGTGCTTTGTTCCGTACAAATTGTTTTAATGTTCGTAAACTTCTTTCAATAGGATACATCCAACTATAACTAACTGGACCCACGACTTTGGTTTCATATGGTAGATGAACTGCAAGGTGTACCATTTACATCGAAAAATGTAGGTGGGAATATTCTCTCCAATTTACAAAGTATGACTATGATGTATGCTTGTAGTCTGTTCAAATCACTTACACATATTGTCTTTGCACATAAGTCGCGAAAGAATGTACACAACTCAACAATAGCAGTGGATACATTCTTCGGTAGGTATGCTCGAATACCAATAGGGAGTAGTCTGTGAAGCAACACATGACAGTCGTGTGTTTTCAGCCCCGATATTTTTCCATCTTTGTCATTCACACATCGTGATATGTTAGATACAAATCCATCAGGGAATTTCACTGATTTCAAATACTTACAAAACAAAATCCGTTCACCATTTGTTAATGTGTATGCTGCGTGTGGTTTTACAAATCTGTTATCGACCTGTATCAAGTGTAGGTCCTTTCTTATCTTCAAATCTTGTAAGTCCAATCGCTGTCTCTTATACACATCTAGATGTGTATAAGATACAGCTGGAGGATCAATGTCAACTCTGCATAAAGTAACCTCCTCAATGGTTTCATCCACTCCGACGCCACCAACAATTTCTAGTAAATCTAGTTGTGCGTTTTCAACATCATCCACTTCCGGTACATCCCATATTCGTTTATTTTGGACTACTTGAACAACTTTCCAATTGCTACCATGTTTGATGTCATCAATGTAAAAGACTTGTTGTGCTTGGATAGCAGAGATGAAAGGCTCGTTGACATACCAAAAGTGTGATGTATTGATCGATTTGTATCCTAAATCATCATGTGTCCTATTACTTTTGTTGTTATCTATGTCAAACCATCTACACTTCAATAAGAAAACGCATCTTCTGTTCACATATTGCAAATCTAATACTTCATCTACAACACCGTAGAAATTATTATCCACACTTGTGTTCTCACTGATCTCCCCGGCCACTAGGACTCCACTATTTTGTATAGCTCGACGATTATCACGCTCTACAGTGTGAAACCATACCCCATTAACAATGCATCCATTGTAAGAGCGCACCTCAGATGAAGGTCCCATTGCAAGTGAAAAGAAATCACTGGAGATATCTTCTCTCTCGCGCCGTTGTAGAACCTGATAATTACCATACATTAAAAATGAATACGAAAAATGAATCATCCCTCAACCGTTTCCTACAAAATGACTATGTAGACCTGAGATTTGAACCAATCGGGAAATTTGCGTTGATATTTTATATATAAGTCAGAGGTGCTTTGAGCTTCACGATGAATTAACCTCAAATGTTGCCTAAAATATTTATCATTTAAATGTTATATCAAAGGAGATAACCTAGAATTTAGAAAAGGAAAAAGTTTGAAACGTACTTGCGATAATCTATTATTTCTTTACAATTGTTGAGAATGTACCAATGTGCAATATGCTTTTCCTCCGCTGATAGCATCCGTAAAGTTGACGCCCCTAATGGTCGTACCCTCTGCCTAGATAATTCAAATTCACCAAATATCTCGTGATCGGGAATTTTATCATCATTTCGTTCATCTCTATTGAATCTCGTTTCAATCCCACTTAGATATTGTGAGCAGAAGTTCCATGATTCATTCATTGCATATGCTTCCGCTATAGACCCCTCGGGACGTGCTTTGTTCCGTACAAATTGTTTTAATGTTCGTAAACTTCTTTCAATAGGATACATCCAACTATAACTAACTGGACCCACGACTTTGGTTTCATATGGTAGATGAACTGCAAGGGTGTACCATTACATCGAAAAATGTAGGTGGGAATATTCTCTCCAATTTACAAAGTATGACTATGATGTTTGCTTGTAGTCTATTCAAATCACTTACACATATTGTCTTTGCACATAAGTCGCGAAAGAATGTACATAACTCAACAATAGCAGTGGATACATTCTTCGGTAGGTATGCTCGAATACCAATAGGGAGTAGTCTGTGAAGCAACACATGACAGTCGTACGTTTTCAGCCCTGATATTTTTCCTTCTTTGTCATTAACACATCGTGATATGTTAGATACTAATCCATCAAGGAATTTCACTGATTTCAAATACTTACAAAACAAAATCCGTTCACCATTTGTTAATGTGTATGCTGTGTGTGGTTTTACAAATCTGTTCTTGACCTGTATCTTCAAATCATGTAAGTCCAATCGAGCGTTCATTGTATCCTTTGTCTTTTCTTCAATATTAAAAATGTGCCCACCAATTTGTCGCATATGTTTATTTCAATATGCATTACATCCAATTCATGTCGTAACAATAGTCTGGACCAATATGGAAGTTGGAAAAAAATACTTTTTTTATTCTAGTTTAGAATTCGCTTTCTTTTTTTATCTTACTTCGATAGATGTTTGCTAAGCACAGAAAAGTTTAGCATATTTATTTTTTGTAATATCTCTTCTCCATTCATTACGACTGGTGGAGGTCTACATTCAACATTTCCATCATGTTGTCTACTTCAACGCCAACTATGATTCTCCAGAAGATAACATCGATGTCCCATAAATAATATTTTCCCTCTTATCCCGAAGGACGAGTTATCTTCTTTGAATATTGGACATGCTTGATAACCTTTTGTACTCAACCTAGATAAGTCACCGTACGAAGGGAAGTCATTAATCGTCCATAATAAGGTAGCATATAGTTGAAAAAACGCACCAGTAATAGAATCATAAGTTCGCACACGAATTATCCATAACTCTTTCAACTCCTCAATCAACGGATGCAAGTAAACATCAATTTCCTTTATAGGATATTTTGGACCAGGTATGAGCAAAGACATGAAGAAGTTTGTTTCCTTCATGCATTTCCAAGGGGGAAAATTATAAGGAATTATCACCACAGGCCACATACTATAAGAAGTGCTCATATTTCCAAACGGATTGAAGCCATCTGAAGCTAATCCCAAACGAACATTTCGAGGATCTAAAGCGAAAT